>NC_142672.1:15613041-15788041 GCF_964200805.1 Pocillopora damicornis
AATCCAAGGCTTAAGTTCAGAAAACTCTATACTACAAAGGAGTTGCAGTTCTCTGTCAGGATTTGTTTTTCCTGAACATTGTAGCCTAGATTGATTTTTCAAGTTGGGCATTTGTAAACTATGTTAATTTTTGTTATTTTTTTTACCATTTTTGCTCCTTCTTATTTTATTCTTACTTTGTTGGTATTTCCCTATCCCAGCAAATTATTATTTCAATTTTTCATGACACTTTATTATGATTCTCTTTGACATTCTCTTTGATTCTCTCTGACACTCCAAGGAATATATTGTGTCATAGAGCATTGTTTGTTGGCAGAACCTTTGCTTCCTTAGTGCTCAATGTTATAACCTACTGCTTATGAAGTCCTGTAGTTTAAACTGCAAAATGTTCTACGGGACAGATGATGTGAGATTACTGTGGGTAGCTTTGACTCTATTAAGGGCTTAATGTAGGCGTAAAAAAATTAAAGCTTGTGCACCTGTATAAATGGGTTTCCTGAAGTAAATTTTAGAATCAGAATAATGAGTTGGATTTGTTGTTGGATTTTTTATTTTAATCACTAGTGTACATGGGTGTCTCTGTGAGACATCATCTCCCAATAATTTTACAAAAGTTGTGGGTTTGAGCCCTGGCTGAGCCACCCTGTAGTATTATTATTGAATACAATTTCTCTCACATGGCTCTTTCCATGTGAAAGTTTGATTACCAGGAAAGTCATAGATAGACCTTGGACTAGCATCCCTTGGAGGGCAGTAGCTATTACAGGGTGGGCCAAATCACTGAACTGTTGTGTGGCATGAATTATTGTACCACTTCCTTTCTGAAATTCCACTTATTCTCAGATTTGTCTCATATATAATGAAGGTTAAAATTGTTTCTGCAAGTTAGATAATGTGTGGCACTTTGGGGTTTTAACTAAATCATTGACACCTCTTTCCTCATCGAGTTTCACTCTTGTTCTGACCCATCTACATTTTTTTTTTAAACTGATTTGAGCTACTTCAGCCAAGTGAGGGTAGGTACAAGTGATGTCAATGCCAAGGAATGAAGATCCATCAGAAAGGAAAGTGGTGAGGGGATTGAATTTCAAAGTTTAGACCCATTTAAGGGCACAGCTGTAGTTTTGATGATATTTCCACCCTCAAAATTTTTTTAGAGAAAGTGGTTGGGATAAAATTTGATTTACCTTTGATGCTAGTGATTATTTTCACCTTTTTTGTCTGTTAGATTGACATTATCAACTACATCTAAGCATGAAAGCAGGGGTAGATTTATGGGAGGGGTACAAGGAGTTGCACACATTGCCCTGACTAGGGTTCATTTCTGACAGACTCTCTATAAGTTGAAGTAAGTGATCCAAATGGAGCTCAGTTGCAGTGGGAAGGTGTAAAGTAGGAAATCACAACACAAAATGTTCTGTAAACCATTAGCTAGTATGACAGTTGATGTAAACAACACAGGGTATCACTGCAACAAGACCTAAATTGTATTATAACATAGCTAGTAAATTTGTCTAGTCAAATTCAATTGTGCAAGCATGCTCCATATTCCTATTGTGCATGTGCATGACAGTAAACAAATCCCTTGAGAAAAAAAATTTTCCATCCGGTTGAAAATGTTATGAAACAATTGCTTCATGTGTCAGCTGTGCATTTGTCAAGATATGAAGCTCTTGGGAAGTTTGGAGAGCACTCAAGAAGCTAGAGTTGCTCTTGAATATGCCTTGAGCAACTCTTACGCATCTTTAGTGCTCTCTAAACTTCCCATGTGCTTCATATCTTGATGAACGCATGCTGACGTATGAACCAATTGTTAATTGAAGGACACATAAGCTTCCCCTATGGTAGCAGCCACTGCTGATACCTGATTGACTTTACACAACACCAACAGCACAGACATCACTAAGAAATACATGTTCTACATGTCACTTTATTATAATCAGTAAACCAATCTTTGTTGACAATAATTTTAAAAGTTATGACAAACAGAATAATTACATAATTACATTCTGTGTCATACAATCTCATGACAAGTGTACATGAACGCCTGTACAGTATATTAAGCTAAGAACTACCAATATAACACCATGAAACCTAATTATATGCTTATGAAATCTGGTCTTAGTGTTGCACTGACTGGTTTGCTAAGCTCTTGACACAGAGCTGCACCTCAATCACGGTAATTTCAAATTGCTTTCTCTTTTACGTGCTATACTTCGACTTTGATATGACTTGTTCTATTCGCACTTTTTAGTGCTTGATGTAGCATGTTTTTACCTTGCTCTGTAAATTTGTTTTGTGTAAGGTCTAAGTTAATGAGTTTACAGTTTGGGTCTTCAAGTGCAGAGCACAGATGTGGTATGAACTGATCCATTAACTCATTTCCCTCTAGTGACAACTTAGTGAGTTTACAATTTACATCTTTAAGAGCAACCAAAAGGTGTAGAAAACCTTCATCTGTTACCTCTGGAAACTCAATTTTCAACTCGATGAGTTTACAATTTACATCTTTAAGAGCAACTAAAAGGTGTAAAAAACCTTCATCTGTTACCTCTGGAAACTCAATTTCCAACTTGGTGAGTTTACAATTTTTATGTTTAATTGCAGTAAAAAAAAGGGGAACACCTTGATCTGTTATACTGTCACTCCCGAGAAACAACTCTGTGAGTTTACAATTTACATCTTCAAGTGCACTGCACAGGTGTTGCAAACCTTCATCTGTTATGAGACAGCCACCAAGGTACAACACAGTGAGTTTACAATTCATGTCTTTCAGTGCACCACACAAGTAGAATAAGTCATCATCTTCCACACCAGTTGATATCAGATCAAGCTTCACTAGTTTACAATTTTCATCTCTGAGTGCGCTAGATATTGGTAACAGAACACTTTGTTCACCATAAAAATTCAATGAATCCCCCTTGATCAGTGATTCAGTAAGTTTCCTAATTAAATATAAAGTGTTCCTTAGCGTATTCATAGCTAGGCTCAACTGCAAAAGCTTACAATTCTTATTTCTGAGCGCAGTTTGCAGGTAGGAAACACCTTGCCCTGTTATTGCATTGTGACTTAGGTCCAAATCAGTGACTAAACAATTTTCATTTATCAGAGCATCACACAGATGTGCTAAACCTTCATCTCCCATCTTAACACCAGCAAGATCTAACTGTGTAAATTTACAGTTTTCATCTTTAAGTGCATTACTTAAGTGAAATACACCCAAGTTACCGATGTCATTTACTTCAAGATTCATTTTTGTAAGTTTACAGTTCACATCTTTAAGTGCGACAGACATGCTTAATGCACCATGGAAAGATATCATGTTTGCACTAATGTCTAACTTGGTCAGTTTACAATTTACATTTTTTAATGCTTCACACAAATGGAAAACACCCTGGTCTGTAATATCAGTTTCAACTAGGTTTAACTTTTCAAGTTTGCAATTTACATCTTTGAGTGCTTCACTCAGTCGTGAAACACCTATATCCCCCATACTATTGCCACCAAGGTCCAACTTGGTGAGTTTACAATTTGCATTTTTAAGTACATCCTGCAGATGTGATGCACCTTGGTATCTTATGTAGTTACCAGGAAGCCTCAGCTTAGTTAGTTTACAGTTAGCATCCCTTAAAGCTTCACTGAGTTGTGAAACACCTTGGTCCTGTATTTTGTTCCAACCAAGGTGTAGTGTGTTGAGTGTACAGTGTCCATCTCTAACTACACTGCACAGGAATGAAACACCTTGGTCTGATATATTGTTAGAGGACAGGTTCAACTCCATAAGGTTGTGCAGTTTGTTAATAAAGAAAACAATTGCTGCACAGTCAACAGGTGTTATTTCAGAATAAGATAAATCTATCTTATTGTTGAAAGTTTCGTTTTTCTGTAGAAGTGATGCTGCCTTTTCCACAATTGTAGCATCATTGTACTCATGCAAACATTTCATCATAAGAACAGCTTCTTGTTTGGATTTACTACTAAAGTTTAAAGAGTCACAAAGAGTTATGTATGTTAAAGAGTCACAAAGGAGGCTTACAAAACTGCCAACTGCCTCATTTGTTTGTCCACGCAGTAGACCAGCCACAAACTGAAGTACCAAGTGCCACTTTGGATCTGAAGCATTTGTGAGGATGAAATTACTAATGTCCTTGGAATCCATCTTCACTATTTCTTTGGCAGCAAGAAATTCCTGAAGAGTCAAATGAATGAAGCAGAATTGGGACTTCAATTTGAAAGGTAAAACTTCACAATCTGGCATACGATTGAACAACCCACAGTCTTCTATTCCCTTCACCTCCACTGAGTCAAACATCAGTCGTCTCTCCTGAATTCCTGTTTTTGCCAATGATCCAACCCGGTTCAAAGTTTCTTCAACTTGATCAGGGAGGCCCACATTTCCAAGAAGATAATCCTTTGTTAACAACTTCCTCTTAAATTCTGGGTGATGCTTGAAAATGAACAGCCTCAGAGCTCCTTCATAAATGTCAGTTGAAGTTGCTGGTAGAGTATTTCCTAAATGTTGTTGAAGTTTAATAAACTTTTCTAAAAGGGAACAGATAATAAAACTGTTGACAGGAATGTAGCACAAAGAGAGCAGTTCTAAATTGCTGCTGATATGACCCCATATTCTGTTTGCTGTCTCTGGATCATGTGCACAAAATTTAAGTACATATTCGTGGACTTTTTCTGGAGTAAATCCCATAATCTCAACCTTCCTGTCAAATGGCAAATGTGCAACACTCTGCACAACATTTGGTCTACACGTGGTCAAAATCGTGGCCCCAGAAAGCTGCTTTCCTTTCATCAGCTTCACGTAAAGAGCTGAAAATGGCATTTCTTCTGTTGCACTGTTTCCAGCATGTGCCCTTTCATCCTCCAGAATGCGTTCGTGGTATTTAAATTCATCCAAGCCATCAAAAACAAATAGCACTCGCTCAGGGTTGTCTAAAATATGCTGTAAGACTTCACTGTCCATGCTACCTTCTGAATACAAATGACTCAACAACTGTTTGAGAGATATCTTCTCCATTGTCTCGGTATTGAACCATCTGAATTGGAACACAAACAGATGTTGAAAGATTTTGTCACTGTCACGCAAAAGATCACTCTTGCTCCAGTCACGCGACAATTTCGTGCAAAGCAGAGACTTTCCGATGCCAGGGCGACCAACCACGAGAATTTTACGGGGATCTCGAGTATCTTCATTTGGAAGAAAAAGCTCATCAACTTTCTTTATGGCTATTGATCCATACTGGGGCTTTAAATATATATCAAATATTTCGTGTCTTTTCAACAAATCAGCGAATTCGCCACATGCTCTTCCACTGTAAATAACAAGATCGACAAAAGCGTCATCCAAAAGTCTGACTCTCTCTATTTCTGGCTGAGCAATTAAAGGTTCAAGGATCTCTGTTTCTTCGCGTATTCGTTGTCTCGTCCGGAATGTCAACTCGCTCAGCGCAATAGGGTTCCTACCCTTGCTAAAAAAGTGCCCCTCACAGAATTCGGAATCGAAGATGAACTGTTTTCTCTGTATTGCTCGCAACGAAAGATAGCATATCTCTCCAAACACAAGCAACGTAAATAGAATGTTCACTATCCAAATTCCTCTCGCGTAGACAGCATTGTCAGATGCAATGGAGTTATCACAGTTGATGGCTAAGGAATTTTCTTTGGTCGTAATAACATTTGTGGAATTTGCTGCCTCCTTCACTGTTTGAGTAAAACAGACAAATTCTGCTGGAAATCCACTTAAATAAAACACAGAGTTCTGCAAAATAATGAACAAAATCCCCCCCAAAAATCGCAAAACAAGGTGAACAAAATAAGACCAGAACACTCGGCGGGTTTTCACTCTAGGCCGACGGCGAGGGCTTTCTGGATTTGGTTTCAAGGCGATTTCAATCTCATCGACTCGCGATTTCACAAAACACCAGGAGTAGGCGATACACACTGCCAAAACGGACGCAAAACAAAACAGAACAAATCCATAGAATGGCAAACCAAAGTAGACCTGTTTGTCATATTGCCTTAGACAGTCGTCTTTAGAATCAGGAGAAGAAGGACAGCTGAATCTTCGACGCTCGCTCGTTCTTAAGACTCCAGCGGCTGTGGCAAGTGCTGTCAATGCTAAAAGATGGAAAACTGCGACAATATATCCAAAAGGACTGAAGTATTTTGCGAGTAAATACTCTTTCACGACTTCCATGGCGACTACTCATTGCTGAGGCGGAAGTACAATCACTTCTTGCCAGGCTGAAGAAATCACGCGATCTTAAATTTCCGTCAAATTATCCAACTTCCTTCACTTCTTCCAACAGGGTGCGGTGTTCATGTGGCTCTCCGAGGCCGGAGCATTCTGGGGACGATCTCTTACCGAGGAGAGTTGGAACAAGTTCGCCCCTGTCACGAAGTCACGCAACTAGAGCACAAATTCCCAGCTAAAATTCGGTCAGCATTAGATTCCATCCACCAAAACCACCTTGGTCGAGAGGGACTGAGATGGAATGATGGAAAAAAATTACGAAGCTACGACAACATGCCGATTTATCCCGATGACCCAAGTGTATTATTTGTTTGGGAAATTGCGTCAAAACTTTTTACTAAAGAAATGGTAAGTATTAATTTATTGTTCGATTGTAGTATTATAAAACATTTTACGCAATTTTATGCAGATATTTCACGTATTTAAAAGGTGCTTAGATGTTACGTAGTTTTGGTGGATGTCATTTGGGAACATCCACCAAAACTTTGACCAAAACCATCAACAATATATTTTTTAAATTTTATCTATAGCCATTGTTAGATGTTCAGGGAGACAAAAGATTTATACCACTAATTAGCAGTTAGTGCTCTGGCTAATTATTTTTTATGGTGCACAATTGCTGACCGACCAAACGTTCATAATGATTATCATAACTCTTAACACATAGAATAAAGTGGTTCTGGTGGATGTTTCTCTCCATCCACCAAAACCACCACAGAAATTTCTGCTACTTCCTTACAGAAGACTGATTTGACCTGCTATTTGGAGTACATAACCACAATCTATTTCTTTGTATGTAGAAATATTTTGGAAAGTTCTTGAGTCAGCACCTTTTATTATTGAAACCATAATCATAACATGGTGCATAATATAGAATACAAAAGGTTCTGGTGTGGTAATCATGTAATCTTGAAACAGGAGAGTTTTTAACTGACTTAAACTGATTTAAACAAACATTTGCAACAAAATTCCAGGTCCAGAAATTTCTTCCACTTTTTCCGCCAAAATCATAACCTTTAAGTACAACAAATCAGCACATTAGTAATTGTTATCAGGGGTCTGAAAATCCTATAAATCTTTCACATTTATTTCAAGTAACCTTTAATTTCACATGGATGAATAAGTATACACTCAACATGCAGAATGTCTTACAGTTTACAAACTATTTCCCTTTTTATGGATAGACAGTGAAAGGCCTTTGCCACATTGGTGAATCAAACCATTGTATACCATGCATTTTGTGATAATTGTTTGTTTTTGCTCACAATACCCAGAAAAATGGAGGGGATAAATTTAAATAGCAAATTCTATGGTTAAAATTAAATAACATTGGAAGATCAAATTAACTTTGTACTGTTTAAAATTCAGTTTTGGTTTCTTGCTTATTCCAGCCTCTTGATATTCAAAAGCATTCCTTGTCATTTTTGTGTTCTTCTGTGTACATAACTTGAAAAATAAACACAGAGAAAGGAAACCACAAAGGATTAAACTTGAAGCTAAAGCAAAGTTTAAGTTGAGCCATAGCTGATCCAAATACTGAGCACTTTGTATTGTAACCCATTTAGCAGTAAAGTTTATCTATATGTCTGCCAGCTTGTCACAAGTCTTACCCCTCTCCTTCAAAAGTCTCTATAAATAAATTTTTCTTTGTGGTCCCTAATTGATGATTAGTATATTACAGCTCCTCAATTTTCCTCTCTCAAGTCAAGGTTACTCTAAATTTAACAAAGTAATGGACTTGATAAAACTCAAACTATAACTCAGCTGGCTGCTACTTGCAACCTTAATTTCTAGATATCAGTATACAATAATCAATATGTTCTAAATAAGAACCCTAATGCTTAATTTTGCAGTGATCACCTTCCTCCTTTTCATTTGCAGACCAGACTGGAACCTCTATAGGTGTGTTTGCTTGTTTTGAGTGGGGATGGAAGAAAATGAGTCATGCCGCATATCTGATTTATTAAATCGCATTTGTTCTGTTTATACATGAGTAGAACTACCTTGTTCTCTGAAAAAAATAAAATTTCTCGCATTTTTATCTGTGCTTCGCAGTCAAACTTCCTTGTGTCTTGGACAAGAAATCTTATTTTCTTGAAAACAAAATCTTTGTTTCCAGCCTTCTGTAATAGGTAAATATAACAGTGTAAGATGAGTGACAGTGTATTTCTCAAGTTATTTTTTGGAATGTGCCAAAACGGAAGTGTCATAGCGTGATAAGGAGCAAACATATGATTGCTTGATAGAATGCAAAAAATGCAGAATTGCATATATTTTCTCCTTTGTCAGCAGCATATGTTAGTGAAAAGTTCTTACAATTGTTAACTTCTAAACCATCTTCAATTTAGCCAAGATTGAACTGTTATCACGTTTGTCATAAAAGTATTCTGAGATCAATGTCATATGACCCATTCATGTATTTGACCTTTCAAATTAGCAAGCCATAGTTGACAGAAACACAAAGGTTGAGGATAAAAAGAAATTATTATATACAGTACTTCTTCTGTATCTTTTCGTTTCCTTTTCTCTCCAGCTGTTCAATCTATGCCGTGCTTGCAATTGAACACTTTGCTTCCCAAAATTAGGAAAGGCACACCAGTAAAAAACGAATTTTTGCTCCTTAAATATCTCATGCATCTTCCCCCAGTATTTTGTGACTTCTGTCCGAGGAAGGAGGTGTAAGCATTAAATTAACCCGAATGATTCCACGATTGTGGTATCATCCAAGCCATGCCAGAGGACTTGAACTAGACAAACTAGTGAGAATGCACAATAGCGATAGCAAAGCTTTGTAATGCTAAAGAGCTATATCAAATATATATAAATATATGTTCCCGAAACCTTTGACAGCTTTAAAGAAAGAAAACTTCGTCGTCAATCCTGTTTCAAATTCCGCAATAAGTTTAAGCGCCTCATCAACAGAATTTACGTATCCTAAATTATCTGCATGTCTACCATCAATGGTTCGCGACTTAAAATTCTCGCTATGCTGTTTCTGTTTGTTCCTCAAGAATCATGGGATTTACAGCTTTTGATGTTCGGCTACATCACTTGCGGATTTCCGAGAATCTCCGGTTATGTTTTGCAAGTCATTAAATATTCCATCTCAGTCCCTCTCGACCGAGGTGGTTTTGGTGGATGGAATCTAATGCTGACCCTAAAATTCATAGGTTGACACAAAGACGACTTTTTGAGTACAACAGCTTTGTCATTTTCCTGAAATATAGTTTATTTTCTTTTTGTTCATCTTGATCTTGTGTGCACAGCTGTATATTAAAAAAATTGGCCTCAAAATAACAAGGTTCACAGCTGATATTGTAAGATGTCTCTATAAAGCGGAAAATGTGACGATGCTAATTTTTCGTGTGGCTTTCAAGAGGAGGAAGGTGGAGATTGAATAGATATGACGGAAAAGCCTTTAGGTATCGTGGTTGTTGGATTGGGAATCGCTGGAAAAGTCAGAGTAAGAGATTTGAAGCAGAAAGTTTTAGGAGACAGTGTTGTTCTTCGTGGAGTGATATCCAGGTGAGATTGATCGGATTCAGTGGTTGTTAACTTATTGGGTAATACACTTACGCATGCCTTTTCATAATCGTTTGCTTCTTTCCCTCAAAGTAGATGGCGGAAGCAACCCCAGAATTATATAGCTCTTTAAAAGCCCATCTAGAGTTCATGACAGGCGGGAATGGGGAGGAGGGGTGTGAAGGATGGAGGACGGAATTCCATCGCATGTTATGATGATTTAAACAGCTTGCTGTGTAGTAGGGTTTGGTAGTTTAATTCTTTGATCTCGAGTTAGTTTCCATTGAAAGAGAACTGAGAAGAATGTAATTTAGTTTGCTGTTTTAAAAAGGATTTTAAAACCCGTCAGTCTTTTGACCTTGCCTACAGCACAAATTTGATCAGAAGTATTCAAGTAAGTCTGTGATATTTTTTAGTCACCCACAGTTACCTTTGCATGAATGAAGGTATGCTTAAAGTTATTTTTGAATGAAATAGGTTAAATTAATTCTATTTATTTGTGTGGATGGTTTATTTTGTGTAGTTGATTATACTTTTTAGGTGATTTCATTTATTTAATAATTTTAATAGGAGGCAAGTAGAAGATGATCTACCTGTTCTAGACTGGGATGAAGCCTTGACAAGAGATGATGTGGATGCTTTTGTCATTTGTACAGAAAATGACACCCATGAAGAGTATGCCAGGTGATCATGATCTTATAAATGACTTTTTCTTCTTCCTAATTCATCAAAACTTGGGAGATGTAATAATGTAGTGGTTAATTAGCATATGTTATAGGTATTGTGGAAGGCTCTATCTTCTGTGTCCTTATTATTTCCTTTTGGCCAATTCTCTTATAGCACAATTTTCACTTTACAGAAAAATCCTAGAACATGGAAAGCATGTTTTGGTGGATTTTCCTCTATGTTTGACAGCGGAGGGTGGTAAAAAGATCTTTGATTTAGCAGAAAGTAAAGGTATGTACATAAAATTTTCTGTATATAACTGTGAAATACCTGAATATAGTTATAGGTTTAATGTGTGTCCTTGGGTGTGATAAGAATGTGAAATAATTTACATCAGGCTTACTTAATATACAGATGTTTCTTCATGATATATTTTATGCGTGGAAATAATTTGAGAATTAGAAATAATTTGATTTTCTGCTTCCTTTTTGTGACGTTGTATAGTATGGGAGATCTTGTGGGGAAAAATATTATGTCAAGACTATATAAAATGGCTACTGGAACTAATGGTCTGTTTGTATAAGCTGATTTAGAAGGGCCCGGTAAGAGGGGACTGCAACCTGTTCAGACATTGTTTTCACAGCATTTTTTGAACTGTTATTTTTATGTTCTTAAATAAGTTACTGTAGCAATTAGGGCCGTTTTTCCTGCCAGTTGCTTTTAATTTCCATTTTCACCCCCCTTGTTTTTGGTTTGTGGTTGTGTTGGCTAAGATTGTAAAATTCCCTCCTAGAAACAAAGTAGAGTTTCCATTCAGTGAGCCATACTGTGGAATGGTTTTGAAGTTTTTTTTTTCGGTTTTCAGGGTTGACCTGTCATGTTGAAGACATAGCTCTTCTTCTTGATTCCCACAAGGATATGAAGCACGCTATTCAAAACAAAAATGTTCCTTTTATTGAGGGTACCATTCGTCTAGATGCCAGATTTCTCAAGGAGTGGATCGCTGACATAAGGCGAGCTGGGTTTCCAAGTTTCTCTGGAATTTCACAATTGGAGATTTTGTATGATTTGTTTGGTGAGCTATCATTACAAGAAGCTCACTTTGAAAATGAAACTGATCTTCATCGCCTTACTTGTAAATTACACACCTTAGACAACAGGTAAGTTAGACATTTCAGAAAATTAGCCTCTTTTATTGATTGTGATACAATTGTCTGGCTAAAGAAAGTTACACAATTCAAATCTGTCCCAGAGTGCTAGAAATTGTCTTTAGAGAGTTTCAAATTTCATTTTTTTTCAGGGGAGCATGACTCCAGACCCGTTAAGAAGAGATTGCAAAAATGAAAAAAATGTAGTGGGGTGTTTTGTCATGAAAGAGTAACAATTTTTATCTATTACAAATTGCAGTGGACATGTTTATATTATGTGGGCTGATTGATGAACATACTCTTGGCAAAAATTTTTTTGAAAGCAATTCTGCGAAAGAATATATGACTATATTCCATGTTTGCCTTCAATTGCTCCCCCTTCATACATACCAAAAGGCAAATTTTGTTGTAAGGAGAAGGGGGAAGTTTTGTAATTGTTATTTTTTATTGAAAAAAAGCAGGGTGTCTCCAAAAGTTATGTTGAAGGTTATGGTTACTGGGGCTGCATTTTGCCCAACTGAAATATTTTCTGATTATAAATCATTTTGTAGGCCATTAACTTGGATAAGTGAACGAGTACGTGGTGGGAAACCAAGGCAAGCATCCCAGGAGTATAAATTTGAAGATGGTACTACTGTGACACCAGCGCCTGTTTCCAAACCCTCTGGTCCACCTCCCCCTGGCCACAAGGGACTGTTTGCAAGGGATCTAGAGATATTTCTCTCTGAGGTACGGGGGGAGCGCAGCTCTGATGAAATTGCTCAAGACAAGAAACGAGTGCTTTACTGCCTCGAGTTGGCAGAAAAGATTGAAACAATGGCCAAAACTGGAACCTGTTCTTAGTACATAACTCCAAATACTGATAGTATCAAGTGGACAATTTGAAAATACGCTTAACCCCAAAAAAGGGATATCAATGAAAATAGCTTTCATAGAACTTCAAAGAAGCCAGTGAAGGATTGTTGCAATAAAATGTAACGTCTTTTATTTAGAAGCGATCTGTTGCTATGTTTCTTGTGGGTGTGTTACTTTTGCTTCATGGTTTTTCACTAACTAGTTTCGTGACGCACCAAATTTTGTAAAAAGGAATGGCCTATTTTAGCGCGGTCTCTTCGCTGGGCATGCGCAGAAAATCTGCAGCGTTACCTATTGCAGAGCATTTCGTCAAAAGAATATTCAGGCAAATGACTGATACAAATGACTGTACACACCTGCGTACCGCAGTTAAGTCACGAAAGGACGGAACTGAACGGGAACGTATTAGTTTGTACTATGACTCCAAAAATATCCGTCAATGAATCTTTTCATGTGTGACTTTCCTATACGAGACTCGACAAACAAGAATTTTGAAAGTATTAACTAATGTCACGCCATTTAAATAGAAAATCGAAAAATTTAGCTTGCAATAAGAATGTCAGCCATCTAGAACCACGAAACTTTCACTACGCAAGCCACAAAAACGTTCAGCAGAACAAGGACTGCTGCTGCTGATGATGGACGCTGCATGGATTATGAAAATGTCTAATCAAGATCTCTTCACTCTTTTTTAGATTCTCCTAGGTTTTCCGTAACCTTTCACCCCTGAAAATACCATAACTCTAGAGAGATTATTATCGTTGATGGTAGAAAATGATAAAAGTAATACATTTTTAAAGCGTGTTATTCTGAAAAGTTAAAAAATCTTTTAGAGACGGGCATAACCAAATAAACGTGGTATTGCAATAAATCACAAAGTTCCAAACTCAGAGGAGTAATGGGGGAAAGTTTCTAAAGAAACTCTACTGCTGTGTTTAGTAGGTGGTGAAGTGGTGGGGGGGGGGGGTTGTAAGATAATTTCGTTTGAGTTAATGATGTTCATTGGCCACGGTATGCAGAGAGTTTCTAAAGCTTCGTTTCGAGGGTTAGCCTTTCGTCAAAGGAGTTAACTTTTTTTATTCAAGACATTACGCGACAAAAAAAGAATCTTTAATAATTAATACATTTTATTTTGCCTTTCCAGATATTACAAAGCCCTGTAGTAATCAGTCAACTAGCTAAAAATAAACCAAGTTGAATATAATACTTAAATAAAGTATGAGTCAAAAGCTCGTGACTGCAATTTTTATATAGACTACGTGCAGTCCCTCCTTTTTGGCGAAGTCACACACACCAGTCAAAAAATAAAATAAAAATCAGTGAAAAAAATTAATGTAAGCGCGCCGCGTAGAACGAGGAAGTGAGGCGCGCAGAGGGACTGCACGTAGTCTAGATTTTATAAGACTAAGAACCAGCGTCAGTGAAGGAAGAAAATGCCCGCGTCTGGTAGACAAAACTTAATAAGAATAGAAACGTATAGACAGATACAGCCAAAAGAGGGTACAAAAATCCCTTTGCTAATGTCTCTGAATGCAACGTGTCCACATGTAAAGGGAGAGAAAACATTTTCAACCCTGTTAAATTGTAAGCTGTCGTTAACTCAATACATCATCCAACAAGCAGATAATGAGAGTAGAGGGTTTAATGCTAATAAAGCACTTAATTGTTTTCATTACAAAAATCTACTTTGAGCTGTCATGGAAGCTACAAGGGAGGAGCCCACCCAATCTGAGAAGGCAAAGGGTTTTTAATTAAGGCGTTCAGGAGTCATAAAAATTTTTACTAATTCAGTTAGAGTAGAACATTTATGTTCCTTAAATCAAAAGAATGATTGTAATAACAGCTTTTACAAAATCGTTTCTTTAACTGAGACTCGAAGAATATAAAGAGAAAATATCAGGGCTTCCGACCCTTGCGGAATAAACAACAGGGCATTGATCTCTAAACGGGGGGAGAAAACAAGAAAACAGGGAGAATCAGAGGTGAGAGGTAAATTTTGGCTGATTCCCCTTCACCTCACATACTTCAGGTTTACTGAAAGCTTCCTTAAGGAATATTCTTGTATTATTTCTGTGCTCCTTCTTTTTCCCTGCGTTTAAGTTGGTAACCCTTTTCAAACCTACCCTCCTATCAATAATTACAGTTCCTAAGCGAGCAGCTCACCCTATACGTCATTACATAAAACTGTTTTTAACAACCTATTCGTATTTGACAGAAAAAACTGAGAGGAAATAGTTGCCTTCGTTGTAAGGATCCTGGCTTCTAACGGTGACTTTTAGCCTTTAATTTTTTCAAGGACTTGTGAAGTAAAGCAATTTGAATAACCAGAGCGACTGTGGCAATTAATACGAAGAAGAACACAACAAGACATGCCGTCAAGATGTATTCTGTTTGAGAAAACAGTGCAAATCCTGAGAAAAAACAAGAATAAAGACAGCTGAGTAGGTGCGACACGAAAACAAATTGAAAAGAGACAATTTTGAGGTCTGTGTACAGCATAAGCCTGTGTAACTAGCATTTTTTTGTGCGCTAAGCGATGAGCAGGGAAGCTTCAAGACTACGAAAAGATAAACTTATCTTCAGTAGAAAGGCTTCGAAGGGCTTCACCGTTCATCACTTTAGCATACCAATCCATTCAGATAACCCGGCTGGCAAAGCATGTAACTACAGTTCACGATTTTCTCACATTTCGCCGACTGCTTCGTCCTCTATCGAGGAGGTATGATTATTTTTTTTATCTCCTCATGAGCGCATAAATTTTCACTTATCAAATCCAATGAACTGACTGACAAAGAGGGGGAAAGGGCCCAAATGTTGATATTGATCGTAAAATAGCTTATATCAGAGTCTGCGCCCAGCTGTGGTATTAGTCGTACAGTACCCAACATCTAAGGGTCTATGCCTAAATGTTGATATTGACAATTAAATACCTCACAACTAGGAGTCTGTGCCCGGATGTGGATATTTATCGTAAAATATCTTACATCGAGGAGTCTGTGCCCAGATGTTGATATTTATCGTAAAATATCTTACACCGAGGAGTCTGTACCCAGATGTTGATATTTATCGTAAAATATCTTATACCGAGGAGTCTGTACCCAGATGTTGATATTTATCGTAAAACATCTTACATCGAGGAGTTTGTGCTCAGATGTTGATTTTAGTCGTAAAGTACTTTACACCGAGGAGTCTATGCCCAGTTTTTGATACTGATTGTCACGTACAGATTTCAAATCCATCACCGATCAGCCTGAACCTCTCGGCCACGCCTTTGCGCAAAACCTGCTTAATCTAAAAACTAACCTTTGGTTGGGGTACTTGTTGTAGGTGTAATCACTGTTGCGCTCACAGAGCTGCTCGTTGGTTGAGACTTGGAAGGAGTAATGGTTATAGTTTTCTCATTGGTCACCTGAGATGAGATCATGGTCGAGCTTTGCTTAGTTCTTGTACTGATGGCTGTGCTTTTTATCTTCGTGGAACTTATTATTGTACTATGATTTGCGACAGGACTCGTCGCTGTGCTATGATTTTTCGCGGCTCTTGAGGATTTTTGCTGAACTATTATCAAACTCGATGATGAACTGCTTTGTGAGGTGGAAATGCTTTCATTTGAAGAAGCCCCAAATATGGAAGATGGTGTCACCAGATATCTTGATGAGGAGACCTGTGGTGAGGGGAACTGGCTCGACGAGATATTTGATACAATTTGCGTAAAGCCATGCGTACTGCTTACCGTAACAGCTAAGAAGGGAGAAACTGGAAAGAAGTCTTGAATTAATCAAGGCAGTCGGTACTAGTCGGCAGTTTACTTAATTTTATCGTGTTTGCGTTACTATGCTCTTATCACCTATGTGAATTTCACACCCAGAGTGCTTGGACTAAGCTTACATCGAGGTCTCTTAACTGAATCAAGTATGAATTTCAGCTCATAGTTCACCGCGTGCCCCTCCAGGGATTGAGCAGCGGTGTTTTTCATTATCGGCTTTCATTTCGATTTTGAAGAATGACCAATAAGCGGGTAGCAAAGAGACGGGGCGGGGGGGGGGTGGGGGGTGTTCCTGATCTGGGCTGCTTAGGAAAATTCACGAGTCACGAATTTAAAAGGGAGAAATTCAAATCTGTCTTTTTGTGTGCGAGGTTTCTGGGAAACCTTGAGACTTTCATGAAATGAAAAAGAATATTTGCGGCCGGGCCACGTACATTTCAGGAGGCAAATCACGCCTCACTCACGAATCCCAATCGAGTACAACGTTAACGTCATTTCTCTTTCCAGCAAAGTTAAGGATTGAAAGAGTTATAATCAAGGCAATAAAATCACTTTCTTTATACATCATTAGACTATTAACTGTTAATTAATACATCATTAAACTATTAATAATTGTAAACAAGGTAATGAAGAGTCGTGAGTTGGGAGAATTAATGGTTAGATTATCAGGGTTCTAGAACGGTTCGGCTGGTTTTTGTAGGTGTTCAGTAATTCAGTCTAAAACTGATTTGCTAAGGGTACCCGGTAATTCAATGCTCAGGTAGGCTTTCTTGATGTTCCATACAATAAGACTTGGAGGCTTTGAAAATTCTGTCCTAGAAGTAATCAGTAAATAGATTTCCGGCTTCAGCAAATCTATAGTACCGATAATCCCCAAGCATGTAATCAAATATTCCACTATTTCGCCAATAATTAGTATGTTCATCAAATGGATTTCATGTTGCCGCGCTTCTGTTCAGTGATAGATCACTGATGACGTCAACATGTGGCTGGTAGGAAAGACGGAAGTAGCACATAAGGCTCAGACGAGTGTGTCAGATGTTCTCACCACATCAGACCCACGGCAACACGAAGTCTATTTGTTTTATATAATAAATACAGAAGCAAAATGTCGTTGATGGTGAAGTCATCAATGCGTTTGTTCAATAGCTTATAGGCAAGAACCAATCAAAACAAGTGTATGATTCAGCCTATTTTATAAATGTTCATAACTAAAATAAACTATGGTCAGATTTGGAGATCCTCTGTTAAAATCAATTGGCGATAATCTGGGCAGCTCGATATCCGTACATAGTTTATTATCTCTTGGTACCTGGCTAATATCGTAATCACATTTGAGTAAATTCTTTGAACC
The DNA here is from genome assembly GCF_964200805.1 of Pocillopora damicornis. Taxonomy (NCBI): domain Eukaryota; kingdom Metazoa; phylum Cnidaria; class Anthozoa; order Scleractinia; family Pocilloporidae; genus Pocillopora; species Pocillopora damicornis. The sequence continues at coordinate 15,630,618 of NC_142672.1, forward strand.
GATCAACAGCCAATTTTTAACACGGTTATCTTTACATCCTTTTAATTTAGTTGGATTGTTCATCTCCTTGACTTAAATTGCTCTAATTCTTCTGTTATCAGTGCAAGGGCGCTGGTCGAGGGGCTGTGGTATATATGTAAAACCACTCAAAGCGACAACAGCAATAAAAGAACCTCGCTCGTGTTTCCACGAAATTCTACCGATCATGGTGAAATTATTCCCTTCTGCCAAATTTTACCTATTTCTCGAAACAGAGATCAGTCCTTCCTAAAGCATAGTCCAATCACTGGACACACTCATCTGCGCCCCATTCAGGGTTGAGCCCGTGCGTGGCCTTAGCCGCCGGGGCTCAACCCTCTTATAATGTGTAGAAGAAAGAGCTTAAGAGCTGGAACATTTAAATCACTAAATTTGAACCACTTCAAGGTACAATAATTATTGTCTTGCCATAGGTAAGTTAGATGCTTTCTTTTGTGCCCGATTTTGGTAACTGAAATTTTTTTATCCAATTTTTGACAAGTTCACCTGTGGTTACTCTTTTAATCATAGAATTTTTTTTAAACGCTACAGTGAGGTTTTGCCACAAGATGTGTGTGTGGGAGCAAACAGTAGATTCTTGAAATTCTGCAATACCAAGGTGACGACCTGGTGCCCAAATTTTCCATCTGTTTCACATACTGCTTGTCCGAAAACAAGAGGACGTTACTTCGGAAAGATACGTGTTTACAGTCTAACAACACAACCGACTCTGCCTTAAACTGTAAGCTACAGTTCTTGGTTAAAAAAAGTGAACTTCGTGAATGTTTTGGTATTCATTTTAATCGTAATTGGATTATACTCATGTAGCCGAATAAAGTGCATTGCTGTTAAGTTAGTACTTAGAGTTTTAGGTGATGAATTTTGTATTCGAACCAGAGATAGCAAGAATATATCAATGCGAAACTTGTACATACAAACAAATCTTGAAATGAACCTTGAAATGGACGATCTTGAAATTGATCGTGGTCGGATTAATGATTGATAAGAAACAGCGAGGTCAGGATACCGTGACGGCTTCAAACCCTAGTTCTCTGCATCAAACCCTGTAACTCGTTTCTTGATGAAAATTAGCTCAAACAAAGACTTACCTGACTTTTGAGGTGTGCTCCTGTCTAGAGTGGAAATTGCAGCTAAAACAGAGAAAAATAGATACGAAACTGAGTACCATTTTCGAACACGAAAGGTTATCCGTGATCAAGCTGTGTCTTTGTGCGGTAGCAAGTTAAATTCAGAACAAGTCAATTAAATAGTCGAACGATTTGAAATATAACTTTAGAAATATCCACCACTGTTTTGTTTTAAGCTACAGTTCTTGGTTAAAAAAAAGTGGACTTCGTGAATCTTTTGGTATTCATTTTAATCGTAATTGGATGCATTGCTGTTAGGTTAGTACTTAGAGCTTTAGGAGATGAATTCTGTATTCGAACCAGAGATAGCAAGAATATATCAATGCGAAACTTGTACATACAAACAAATCTTGAAATGAACCTTGAAATGGACGATCTTGAAATTGATCGTGGTCGGATTAATGATTGATAAGAAACAGCGAGGTCAGGATACCGTGACGGCTTCAAACCCTAGTTCTCTGCATCAAACCCTGTAACTCGTTTCTTGATGAAAATTAGCTCAGACAAAGACTTACCTGACTTTTGAGGTGTGCTCCTGTCTAGAGTGAAAATTGCAGCTAAAACAGAGAAAAATAGATACAAAACTGAGTACCATTTTCGAACACGAAAGGTTATCCGTGATCAAGCTGTGTCTTTGTGCGGTAGCAATTTAAATTCAGAACAAGTCAATTAAATGGTCGAACGATTTGAAATATAACTTTAGACACCACTGTTTTATTTTAAACAGTCTAGCAATCAATCAAAATACAAGGCAACGAGAATCGAAAAACAATGAAGGAAAAAAAATGTCACACTCTCGAGAGGCCATACTATACTTGCTTTAAACATTCTTCGTTCGAGTGTTTGTTTCCAATCAACATGATCAGTGCTTTGTCTGCTCAAATATCTCACATTTACATGCATTTACATTACAGTCTTGCTCATAATTAGCTCGGAATAATCTCGTTAGGTCATTTAGACACGTCTTATAAAGATGATGCAAATTATCAAGCAAGTAGAGCACATCAAAATTGAAGAACAGAAGTGCTGAAATGTGCGCGTATCCGTGACAACTGCTATTTTTTACCACCCGGAAATCAGTGAAATATTGCGTTCGGCACGATATACAACTTTATCTGAAACAATTTTTCCTTCATAAAACCAGACTGAAGCCTTAGCATTAGGCAGCTTTTACAAATTTGTGTCTCATTTCGCTTAACAGGGGTTCGCAAATTGTCAAAACGTCGTTTAAAACTAGAAAGGTTTAACTACGTAAATGTGTGGAGTTGTGTTGTCTCTCGCTGTTTCGCTTTAAAAATTACTTCATTTTACTTACACGTGCTTGAGTTTTGTGCTTGTACCTCCGGCGTTTTGAAAAATGTACAAACTAAAGTACAGAAGAGCAGGAAACCGACAGTATTCGAATCAGCCATGCCGTACTCTTGTTGCCCTGCTTAGACAAAGGCAGCTAGAAATATTTTTGTAAATATGAAACCTAGGCATTAGCTTAATCACTGACCCGCAACGAAGGAAGTCATACCTTCCTCGACGTCACAATTGAAATAGTTTTAGTGTTACTGTAGAAACATGGATTAATTAGAGATGATCTTTGGACGCACATGGGAACTTAATGATTATGTGCAGCTACTAGCTTTGGAAAAGATCGCGTTTCCAATACCAGAGTTAACATCTTAAGTTAATGTCGAAGCGCGGGAAGGTGTATTGCCACCACATACATGCATAGTAATTAGTACATGCAAAACTCCAGAAATCCGGTAAAATACCTACCTATGTTTACATTTTGGTATCCATCCGTGAAAAATTGTACTTCATAAATAAATCAGTGAGTTTGACAGATTCGCTCTCATCAAATTGCTGCTGTTTACGATATATGAAATATTGAATAAGAACTTTGCTCCGCTGGAATTGCCTGTTCAGTGCGTGAATGCTGACCGTAACCCTCACACTAATCCACACTTCCCTCTGTGATTGCTAAGGCGGTAGTAAATTGGAAGTAAGAAAAAACAAGACTGAAAAAGAAATGAGAGGGAAACTTTGAAAAGTGCCAGGACTTAGTAGAGACGCTCGATCACTCGAGTGAACCTCCAGTTTTATGATTCCGATCCAGGAATAAGGAGAAAATTTTAATTAATTGCAAAACAGTTTCCAAAAGTGCATTCACTTTACGTCGCGCTGTGATTGGTCCTGAAAACTCGCGCCATTTCCTATCGTAACCACGGTGATGTTCATTTTCTTTTGCATCAGACAGTTTCCTTGATCTTTGTTTGAAATGAAAAGACAAAAGAGAGGAAAAAAGTTGAGAAAATGATCAGAAAAAAAACCAACAAATAAAACAAAAAGGACAACAAAAACGAAACAAAGAGAAAGCAAATAAAAAAAATCTTAGACCGTATTTTAGAACATTTAAATGTCGAATGATGAAATGGAACATTAGCAGCTTATGATGGTCAAATATGGCCGTATTGCTCACTAACAGTGCAATTGTTCCACAAAACTTAGTAAAAGCGATTATGTAGAAAAACAAGGGCATACTCTGGTTGGCCTGACCCACCTATATGGGAAAACAGTAATAATTATATTACGTGCGCACTGATTTATCAAAACTGTGACCAAGTACTATTAAATACAATTGGAGAGAGTATTTCAAGACAAACACTTCAAGGATGACTGCCTTTGATACATTATTCAAATTTTAAACAATACAGTTTTAATTATTTTCCTGTTCCTAGAATAACATAGTTTATCTATTATTTGACTGCATGGTGCATTAATTACTGGTTAATTATTCTCATACCTGAGTTAAACAAAAAGAGTTTGATCAATCATCAGTAATAGACTGCATGGATCAAATTGTGTTTATATTTAATACAAAATAGGGCTGGAGAACCTCTTGCAACAATCAAAGGAACACCAATTGGAAAACACAAACAATTTAGCCATTTACAACCTCTAACTGCTGCCAAAAACAAGACAGCTGAAGCTGAAATGATGTCAGAATAAAATGATGTTTTCTGGGATGAAAACAGCTACCAATATAGGAGACCTTATGAATGTTCACTATAACCTCTCATAAATATTTATGACTTCTCTGTGCCAGTCTATCATCACTTAAGGTCTAACTGAAGGCTTTTAAAAATCTCTATCTTGTTTAAGATACACTCATCTTTAACAATTTCAACTTGTTTATTCCAGACCCCTTGAGAGTTTCTTCTGAACCTTGCAGATCTTAATATGAATATTTCTCAAATCAAATAAATGCAGTTGAGTGTGCAGTTCAAAAGAACATGGAGCGGTGGATGGAATATATTTGTTATCCTGTGAGTGAAATCTTTTGCTTTATGCTGGTGAAAACAAGTTCATGAAGGTCCTCTACAATTGATGGTTCCATCTTTTCACAATATCCTGCTGTAAATGTTGCCAAGTGAAAAGAAAAATTAAAAGAAAACTTCTTTCTTGTCCAATCAAGCCATCTTTGATTGGACCAATGTTTTGATACAGTAAACAAATGTAGCTAAATATAAAAGTTATTATTAATAGCTTTGAGTTGGCACTGAATGGAAAATATCTTTTATTATTTTAGCAAGATACAACATGGTAACAAAGAAGTCCATAGTTGTGCAGCAATTTCACTATAATAAACTACTATTACCCTTGCACATAGTTTCTTCTCTAACTGATACATCCAAATGCTACATAATGATTTAGTGCCTTTGGCTAAGTCTTGTTCATTATGAGTTCAACATTAAAAGGCATTTAAGATATAAAATCTGCTGTTCAACTATTTTCAATGATTTTGCAAGAAAAAACAATTAAATTCCTGTTATATTTTCTGGCTCTGTTAAATGAACCATCTTTAAATATGTCCACTGAAATTATTGAAATCCCTGGAACCAACCTTCAGGATATGAGAACTAATTTACAAAGCAGTTTAAATGTTCCTTTAGTAACAAAACAAAGCAAAAGGAATATAAATTATCTGCATGTAAGCTCATAATACACTTTAGGCCAGTCAGAAATTCCACTCAATTTACATAGTATTTTTCATTGTACGTCCTGCTCTGAAGAACTTCTACATGACACTAATTATTCACCTAGGGTGGAGTGAATATTATACAATAAATTATCTGTAAAGATTAACTGAACTTGAGGAGATTCATTGTCCAATGTCAAACAATGAAAGTTCTGTTACTTTTATCCTCATAGACATCAAAAGAGCTATGCAGTGGCCATTTTTAATTCAGTATGATAGTTAACTTGTGCGGAATTATTATAAAAAGATATGGCATACAAATCAGAGTGTGTCCATTTCTATAAGCAGGGTTTGGGCTAGAATTTGACTACTTTGTGTCAATTTGTCCTTCTGAGTTAGTTTTGATGGGACATTTTTCATTTCAGAGGGTCGCTAAACCATAGAGGAAATTTCAAAGTGAACTGTAACTTTGAAGTTCCTTCCCCTTTGAATCATTTTATGTGTAATATCTAGCAGTAGCCCTTTGTCAGAGCCACTAAGGGCTAACACTCAAAACATCACTTTTATAACTCTTTACTGTGACCAATTTATGATATAAACTCAGTTGATAAAACCAAATTACTCTAAATTACCATAAGATGAGCTGCAGCTCATAACTACCTTACCAGTGATCATAAAGGAAAAAGGAACCTCAAGTTGCAATATATATCCATGGAGGTACATTTTTATGCTTAGCTTTAATTCAACATACCTTCACTTTAAACTCATTGTAACAAAATATTGTATGCAGAATCTGAGGGAAGTAAAATTGAAAACCTACGATAAAATCAAACACACTGAGCTCCTCTTGGATAAAACTCGTTATCATTATGTGCTATTCTCAAATATATTATACTAATAGATATATTTCAAATACATTAAAGTGGAACCTGTATTGAGTTGTCAGTCACTTGATGAGTGGTTCTCTTTGAGTGACCATTCAAACAGATGGGGACAATTTAACCTGATAAAATGAGTATTCTCATTACCTGATTGCTGATTAATGTATGAATTTTAAAAGGAGAAGTTACATGTTAATCACTTCTAGGAGTTAGAATGTTAATATCGAGCTGCTTAATACAGTTGTTTAGTTGTTTATTTTTGTTTTGCCCCTCCAGAACCCTCAGTGGAAGAGTGATCATCATGAACCATTCCATAAGGCCTGAGATGGTAAACCATGTACTCTAAAACATACATATTGTTTGGATTAATGTAATGGAAAGTGATGGCATGATCTGAACAACACTCAGGTCCCTCTTTGTATGGGTTGCTATCATATGACCAAAGCCAAAAATCTTTGGGTAAATAACCGGGAATCAAGTGGTGTTCCGGGGGGAGCGGCATAAACGTCTCTCTTCCACTTGAATCTCTCGTTTGGTCGGGTTTCACTCCCACGGCATTGAGACATTTTCCAACTTCCACATCTTCGGCAAAGCTTGTAGTTGAACAAATGGAGGTATCTCCCAATGCTTTCTTAAATCTACGAACTGTTTCCCGACTGAATACATATCCAGCCCCGCCGCTGTTGTACCCTCCGAATGTTTTGAAGTGTCTTCCAAGGAAATGCGGTTCGTCGGGATTCATTTTAGACACCAGATGTCGGAGATTTTCGATGATAACATACGTATCGTCGTCTGCTTTCATGAACCAGTCAGCATCGTTGAGGTGATGAGTATAAACATAATCCCAAGCAGCGCGGGTTTTCGACCACAAGTTCTCGCGCCCTTCTTGAACATCGAGTCCGATTGCGGGGAACTTTGGGTCCGCTTCCGAGCTCATAAACAAAAGAATATTGCAGCGCTTCCCCCAAGTCTCCTTAACTGGTTTGCCTTTGACGTGCAGAGTTTTAGGGCTTGTCATTACCCAGCATAAAATCTTTATCTTCTTTTGCTCCTCAAGAGCCTCTTTATTCAAAGAAAGGTGGTGATGATGATCTTTCATGTCGACATTAAAATCCACTGGTGAATCGACTTTGAAGTTACTTCCCCTCTGAATCATTTTATGTGTAATATCTAGCATTTCTCCTTCATGGGTCTTTTCTGGAACAAAAAACTTTTGCATAGTCTCCTCCTGATTGAAGCGGTTTAGAACAGTAACGACAAAAACCCCAAACGAAAGACCTAAGGCAAACGCAAGGATCGTTGACCGTGCAGTCGCCATGATTTACATGCAAGGTAATAATGTACAGTGTCACGCAACCTCGATGTGGTGTTGTAATCGTTCGGCGAACAAAAGATCTAAGCGGGTAGACAAGTAGTTTTGTCCTACTTCTTTGTCATTTGCAATTATTTTTCAACATTTCTGGTGTATTTTGAAAATTTTGTCTCTACTAAGGTGTTCAAGTGTTTGAATTCTCTATTTTAACTTTTTATTTCGCCGTTGGATCTTCAATTCCTCGGGTACCCAAGTAGCTGAATAAACATTTAACACAACTAACCAAATATTTAAAAACAAAGAAATCATTTAGCTCATGTTTAAATGCCACTCAGAAGACTTTTTTTTTTTAATTGACATCTAACGACTACGTGTCATCTTCTCGTTATTCGAGCTGCCTCACTTATTCATTTCTTTAATATCCAGTCTTTTTAGGGTCCCTCACGCGGTGATCTACCGAGAATATTTGAGTTGTGTTCTACTTTGACATTTATAGGTGAAAAGTGGTTCATGTCAATAGTATAAATTATGCACAGGGAACCGCTTGTGAGAGAAAAGCTTTTCTCAGAGAGACCGGTAGAACCACAAATAACAGAGAACAAAAGGCAGATACAATTCATTGAGTCGTTTAAATTGAAGAGAGGGACTTTCTTCAACTTATCAGAATTTATATTATTCGAAAAAAAAAACACGAGATAAGTCCATACAAATAGCCAAATGGGAAACAACAGACCGAGAGAATTGAAGATAATTGAATTAGGTGGCTCTTGCGAGTGAAACTTTCACTCGCTTAAATGTTAGCAGAGAGTAAAAAGATTTCAAGTGGGAAAATTCTCATGGGAGATAGAGGAAAGATCACGAAATACAGTGAACGTTTTCAAATAGAGATTTGAGTACAGGTAAAAAAACCCATTCATTAAAATTTCTTGATTACAGTACAGGCGTCTTATTCAGGTGAATTAAAGTTTACTACTGGCCAGTGCATTTTTTTATTTAGATAAAAAGGTAGCTTGAGTTGTACTTGAAGAAAATGAAGGAAAATGGTTTGAAGTGTTTACTACAGTACCTATAAACGCTTCCTTTGTTGTCTTCTTCAATAAGTAGTATCATATAATTCTCATTGGGAATTTTTATCGTGTTCTTAAAAAAGGGTAAATGCTTCTAATACTCAAATGAAGATTCAATTCCTAAATCAAAGGATGGAAAGGTTAAAGGAAAAAAAATTTACAGTGTCTCCCCGGCGGGGAATCGAACCCCGGTCTCCCGCGTGACAGGCGGGGATACTCACCACTATACTACCGAGGATTCGGCTAAGAATATCTGGAAATATTAAATAATTAAATGTCTTCTACATTTCGCATTATTGTCGGTAAAGGAGCCAAGTGGAAGAAACTAGAGATCAATTGACCAAGGTGCTCCAGACAAAAATACGATTAAAAAACTCCGAAATGCAACTGTCAAAATTGGAAGGCTGAATATTCCAATCGAAAGAGCCCTTTGTTAATCCTAACAACTGCCTGACAACTTTTCCTTCATACAAATGTCCACTACTTTTTTCTTGAAGCAGAATGTCCTTTTCATGCTGATCGTCTCACTTTTCGAGTGCTAACTAAATGCCTTTCTAACAACGTGAGAGAATTCATGTGATTCAACGAGCTCGCGAATTGGAGTCTTTTTCTTCATCGTCAGTTCGACAAACTTTCCAGCTTCCACAGGAATTAGCATGGTACACAAAGCATTCAAACTTAACTTCCTTTCCGTCTTTGCAGAAGTTCTAGGATACAAACGTCCTGTGATCAGCTGAGCAAAGCGCGTTTCCAGCCTTTTGCTCTTCCCAGATGAGCGGTAATCTTACGACGTTTGCAAAGCTCCTACATGCGATTTCCACAGAATGTTGGAGTTAGAGATATTTTTCCAACGTCGATAAATCTGACTCGTATACAGAGAGATTTCACGTCCAAAAAGGAAAACATGATCAGCAAAACATCTTCACCAATAAACTCCGTGACGTAATTTCGCTGCTCCCCGATCTATGTTTAGGCGCGCTTTGAGCCTGCGGTAGTTCTCAATACTTCTGCGGTTTTTTTTTCCGAGGGAAGGGTTTCCAAATCCACATTTTAGTGGTTGGGTATTTTCTCGAATTCTAGCTCTTTTTCAGCGCGAATGAATTTGTCTTCGGTGACTTGAAGAACTATCAACAGGTTTAAAGATGGCAGAAGACGAGGTGAAGAAAACAGGAGGCCAAGTCGATGGTAAGTGATTACATCTCGCTTAGCTTGGTTCCAAACTCGTGACCATTAAATTCTCAGAAAAATAACACTTGTGATCTTCAAACGTCATGATTTCACTGATTTCCATACTGAATTCATGCCCGGAAAAAGGAAAAACTTAAGTTTTCTACAAGCTGGAACTTTTAAAGAAGTGCGGTTCATGAAGTAAAGGTGAATTTAGGGTAGATGAATCGTCACAATAGTTTCCCTGTTCTTTCCGTATGTGTCATTGGCGATGGCAGCTTCGCTGGTTTATATAATTCAATACTGTTTTCTAAAGTTCCTCATAAAAGTATTTGAGGCAAATTTATCCATCATTTAACACATGTTAATGGCTCCTGATGATCCGCAGCACTGATCCATTATATCAATATATCAACCTCCTCTTGACCCCTTATGAAAGTTGCTGGTAATCCGAACTGGAGCTATGAGTGGCGATCCAAAGAGATTTGGAGACAGAAGTCATTTTAATGAGCTCATTAGTTAACATTATTCTGCGGCACATTTTTGTAAGCAGGTTTGTTTTGTAGTTGTATATAGTGTCTAAACAACCAAATTTGTATATTTTTATGGAAGAACTGCATCCAAGAGTAGCATCTGAAAAAAATACTTATTGTTTACAGAAATATCACTGATGTCTATAAAAATGATTGGTTTGGAATCAATGGAAAATTTTCAGTGTGCATAAGTGTGTGATGGTATTTGAGTTTGGCATGAAGTGGAACGTACTTCACCTAGATGCTGCTTCCTTAGCTAGTGGTTAAATCTATGATAATTGATATCCATTCCCTCTAACATTGTCATACACCAACAAACCCAGTAACTTCCTACTGTAATCTACCAACTGATCCAACATACAGAGTTTTAGGGACAGGCTTGACCTGTCACAACTTGTCCTAGTTAGTTTCTATAGCAACTAGTAGTGTTGGTACTCCACTAGGATGGGATGATTTTTCATAGCAGGCAACCTTTAAGAATTTTGTTAGATTTCCTTGACAGCTCTGCTTATGACTTTCCCTTTAAATTCCTAAATAGAGAGAGGAACTTTGAGAGTGAAATGTCTTGCCCCAGATCATGACACAAGGGACCTGCCTCTCTTAATATGCAATCAAGTGTTTACTCTAAAACGCCACTTAGTCTCTGCACATTTTTACCCTTGTTTATTTTTCTTCCTTCAGAACTCTGTTTGGCTCTTATTGATGCAGCCAATGATAAACAGCACGATGTGCGACAAATGATCATGACATCTCTGCATGAACTTGGAAAGAAACAACCAGAAATGGTTCTGAGTGCCATCAAGGGATATCTTATCAAACATCAGAAGGTAAGTTTGATGATGAAAATTATAGACAACTTTATTTGATGTGAGTTAATTGTCTAAGATATATTTTATGTATAGATCAACTTCAGCATCCATTTTTTTTAGCAGTGGGTTTAGAATAGAGAGAGGAAAAAATATGTTGACAATGTCAGTGATAGAATAGTAACTTGATGAAAATCCGATACATACTGTACCAACTCCTTTTTCTTTTTTTGACATAGCTTGACTACTTGACCTTATCCTTTTCACTCTTCTTGAAATATGAATGGCAAAATATCAATATTTATGTTATCTGTGAGATATGTAAATGATGATAGACACTTTTATTAGCTGGAGGGTGTTACCTAAAGGTAAGACTGCTTCATGAGTTTATCTTTTATTATTTTGTTTCTAGCTGAGCCAGGGTCATAGAGTTGTTCTCCTGAAATCAGCTTCAAAGATTATTCATGACACACTAAGTACACTGTCACTGGGTTTAGGAAAGCAAATGATCAAGTTGGCATCAGCAGAGATGACCAAGAGCAAGGTAAGAATAATAATGGTAATGATATTGTGTAGGATGGGGAAACTCAACCAGGAACAATATAATTGATTTCATAATTAACGCTCCATACAACTGGTTTTAATAAAATTTAATGTAAATGAATCATTTAGAAAAGCTGGTAGATAGGTTTTTGATGGCATGGAGGACTTTCTGTCCCTTTTAGGGTCTTAGCCTTCCAAAGATGCATTTTCTCACATTTTAGGTCTAATTTCAGTTTGTTTTTAGAAGTGGACTGGTCTTAACAAAATGAAAAGAGTTATGTGATGATGAGTACAATGATATTTCAATACAGGCTGGATAATACACCATTCCTGTACCCTCTACTCTGCCACAATAACTATGAAGAGTGCTTCTTTCATGAAAAATCCCACCAATTTTAGCCAAAAAGCATCATGCCAGTCGTTATACTTCAATTAAAAAACAAGTTGGTATTTAAATTTTTCCATTATGATTTCTCAGTGAACTGTCTGCTATTACCTGATCGTCTTTTGTTTGCATTGCTTTGAGAGATCAGGGTGAATATAAATCTTGCTATGTGTGAACTCAGCCAATTTGTTACGGAGCATAAGATAGAAATTTAGTTGGGGTTCTTTAAACAACATTAGCTGATGTACAGGAATATGATTATCAAAAAGAAAAAAAGTGATATCGAATTTGTGATTTATCACTGTTTAGGAAGTGGAGCCTGATTGGCAGTCTGCAGCCTCTGAGGTGTTGGTTGCTCTAGGAAAGAGGTTTGATCACCAGGTGATGGCAGAGCTCCTGGATAAGTTAGCTCCTGGCACACTACCTCACTACTTTGTTGTGCAGACTCTGGCATCTTTCTCCATTTCTAATCGTGAGTGATAAAACAGTTCACTTTTTCTGGTGATATAGATATGCTAAAATCTGGAAGATTTTCTTGTTTCTATTCGTCTTCATTCCCCCTAACAAAGGGCTAGCACGCAAAACTCTCTATAGTGGCCAATATACATTATCAACTCACTTGATAAAAGCAAATTATCTACTAATACTACCCACTGATGCCATACCACAGATACTTTGGAAACTCACTCCCTTTACTTTCATCTTGTTACTATTAGAACTAGTGGTGGGGATAGAGGGGGGGGGGAAGAGTAGGTTGAAAGGTCATTACAGAGGGGAGGAGATAGGTAAAATGGAAAGGAAGCTGGAGGTCTTTGAAAGAAGGAATTCATTGAAAGAATACAAAAAACTTTAATCTTACAGTCAAATGGTATTTTGTTAATGGTTAGGTATAGTGGGCTTGCAATAAAAATTTCTCTTTTGTTTTTCTTTCTACTCAGCCTATGGTGTTGTCCCTTTCCTGAAAGACATCCTAGGTCGCATGTTGCCCATGATGGGAATGGCCAAGCAAGACAATTTGAAATGGGTCATTGCTAACTGTAAGAGCAAGAGTTAAATCAGCAGCATGTTGCATCAGATTTAAAATGCAAAAAATGTGGTTCTAGAAGGTTGAAGTTGAAACATTTGTGCCAAATCAGTTACAAAGAACCAGCACATTTGCTTGTTCTATAATCGGAAGGAGTTTGATTTCAGCTCATACTTTAAGCTTCTCTTCAAGATGTACTTGCAGTATTTTGTTGCACATTTCTGCATGCATAATGCAAGGGTTGGTTACTACTGACCATTTAGTGGCAGCAGTCTGCTTTTTATCTTTTTTTTTTCTTGGAAAATTGAAACTCAGTTTGACAGATGACTTTCCATGAATGCCTCTTTCCACCTATACTATTGTCCAAATCATTTGAACTGTATTTCAGATCTCTGGAGAGATTTATTTACTAGATGGATCCTGAAAAGTGTAGCTACTTTCATGTTTGATGTTTTCCTTGCAGGTCTTGCCAGATTTTGTGAGAGCATCATTGACTATGTTGCAAATGCAGAGAGTGCGCCGTACCCTGATATCACAGTTGACAGATTTTATGGTGAAATATCATCAGCTTATGACATTTTATTTAGTGTGTGGATCAGAGCCAGTGAAGCCAAGGCAAGAAAAAGCTAAGAACATCTTTAGTTATTGACAGTACAATACATTGATACTAAACAATGGTTAGTTTTTTTTCAGGTTTGGTTTAGAAGATAATGTTATTTGTTTTTTAGATTAGACTAGCTGTTGTGGATGCCATTGGTCATATGACCCTTATTATGGCAAAAGACAAGCTTGAGGAGCAGTTGCCAAAGTTACTGCCTGGTATCACAGCTCTGTACAAAAAACACACAGAACACTACCTCATTACACAGGTATGGACTCAGTATAAGCAAAATTAATTTCTTTGCTGTGTTGAAATGCCAAGTTTGCTATGATTTCCTTTCCAAAATATTTCTTTCACTGTTAAAAGTTTCTTAAATCAGAAGCTTTATCCTTTGACCCATAAGAGTGACTAGCATCACCCATTAAGGTAATGGTCATAAACTGCTCTTGATTGTTACTCAAATTCTCCTCATCAGCACCTCATGATACTGGGAACAGAATGGAGAATATGCATACTGATGTCATGGCATAAAGATTTACACTAAGGCATATTTAACTGCCTTAAGACTATTAGTGTATTTCCTTACATTTCTGCAGGGTCTGTGTATGGTTTTGAAAGCCTCTTGTAAAGATGGTGGAGAAATTCTGCTTCCTTTAGTGGAAAATTTATTGGGAGGATTGCACAGCATGGTAAAAGTTTGAATTAAGCTGTTGTTCTTTTTAATAGTATTTGATTTTCCACCTCAGAATATTTTTCTTAGCTGATTTTGATAAGCTTTTCACCTTGTCAAGCATCTTGATGTACTATGTAGAATGATTGTTAAGTTAATTTTTATTGTTAAGTTAATTATTTCAAATACTTACTGAAATAGGTGCTTCTGAGAAAAGACCAGCAGAACTGACTGTTTTGTTTTTCACTAATAGACTGATAGATCTTTAATAGATTCCTTGATAGATTTTAATCAACTTTCATCTTGGCCCTCACATTTTTTATTGAAATTTCTGTTCATTAATATCTGGGACATTTTAGCCCAGATTCAGTAATTAGCCTAAATTTTTTTGAAAGGATAGTTCAATACTTCAAAATTAAAGGAAAGCTATAAAACCAAGGGGAAAAATAGCTGTAAGGGGCAGGGGTGAGAACATGTGACAAACTCATCCCATAACATGCAAGGTTGCTGAAGCAAAACCTGGTCACAGAAATCAACCAATAGGCAGTATTTCAATCGACACTGTAGTGACACGCTTCTCTGTTCCTAATTTGTTATTTTCTAGGCTTGTAACATGCCAGATTTTTCCAATCCAGTCTCAGTCAAGAATCACAATGAAGTTTTAAGATGTTTTTCTGTTCTTAGTAAGTGAATTTAATCTTTGTTACAACACCATTTTATCACTTTTTTTTTTTTTTTTTTTTTTTTTTTTTACCAAATAGTAAAGTATTATTTCCTTGGGTTTCCAGGATCTAGTCCTTAAAAAATTTTTATGCTTCTTTGCATACTCTCAAGGGCTCTTTATGGCCTCTAGGGCCTGGTAGAAAGACATAATAAGATAAAAATCATCCAACTGAGAGAAATTTTTGCAATGAAGCAGCTACATGTATTTTAAGGCATGTTTTATGCCTCCTGTTCTTCAAGAAAGTGGTAACTTATTGAAATAAAACTAACTGACATACCTCTTTGATGCTTGTCAGATGCTGCTGTTTCTTTCTTCCTTAAATGAAAAAGTCTTAACCACTCCCATGTTTCTTTCTTTGTCCTTTTCATCCCATTGTCCATTAAAATTTTCTCAAGCAGTTGGAATTCTTTTGTGGTCATTCTAATCTCTATTCCAGGTCTCATGAGCAAGAACTAATTTAATGAAATAATCTCAAATGAAGGAATAGTAAACAAGTGATGAGGCAAATGTTACAATGATTGTTTCTAATTTTTTATGTCAATATTCAGTAAATTACATCAAAGAGTCTGTAAGTGTGTTACCATCTAACACTTAGGAACTTACATTAACTATGTGGTTTAAATGAATCTGTTTTTATCCTTTAGCACCAGCAATCTCAGACCGTGTCATTGCATTCTTGCTTCAAAAGTTGGAGGCTAATAATGAAAAGACTAGAATTAGATCTCTGGCTGTTATTAAACATTTAGTCAACTCCTCTGGTGAGTCCAACATGTTAAATAGCGGGGTAAAGCGTCTCTTTGCATGTCTGTTTTTTAATTTTATGTTGTATTGGTACACTGCTACTCTAGTGTGAGGGGTTCAGGTCCAACATTTTGAGATAATTATTCAATCTTGTTTAACTTTAGTCTGATGAGACACTTACTTTGGCTTATTTTAGGTTCATATTTAGAGAACAAAGAAGAACTGATTATCACAGGCGTGCAGATTCTGTTCAGCGACCAAAACTTGAAGGTAAAACTGCTGATTGAGCAAAAAATTCCAAGTACAATACGTAATCAGAAAACCCAATATTCTGACTACCTATCTTCCTAATTTTAGTGAAACTTTTTTCTCTGCAAAGACTGATCTTTACAATCTGTCTTCACAAACAAATTCATCGAGAAAAATGGTAAAATTTGCTAATCATTCTAAAAGGGGAAAAATTTCATTAGTATACTTAAAGGCTTTAATTACAGTAGAAGCAATTGCCTGTGATTGGGTATCGAAACCAAATTTGTGTGAAATTTTTATTAAAGAAAAGCAAAAATGCTCTTAAACTCTGGAACGCAATTTTGTAGATGAAGCGGTGAAGATCGATGCTTCCTTTTTTCATACAATGTTGTAACGTTATGAATATATTTTTATGGTCTACAGGTGCGGCACATGTTTGCTCAGTGCATAACTGCCATGGCTCATCATCGTTACCTGGAATTGGAGGGCGGCCATAAATTGGTGGAATTTATTGTTAAGCAATGTGCACTGAGCGATGAAGAGGTTGGTGTTTTTCTTTTCATATCAAAAATACAGTTTTCTAATAGCAGCAGTGTGTTTTACTTGCGACATGGAGTGAAGCAATTTTCAATTTAGTGTCCAAAGTATCCGGGATTGCATTGGCCATACCTTACTTAGCAATGTGATTGGTCCAGAAAACTCGCACTACTCTCTAAACCAATCAGAGGCAAAACTAAAACCACGACTTGGTCGCCCGCGTTTTCCCGCGCTTTAGCCAGATTGGTCTGTTTGAATTAAGTTCTCATTGGCTCCTAAAGGTACTTTCTTTTCTTCTGACTGGCCTTTGGGATTATTTTAGTTTTGGTTTTACGATACTCAATCGAAAAGCGCCAAGTACTCTTCCTAGTTTAAGGCTGTGGGGCAAAAGTATTCAATGCATTATTTCTACAGAAAACCAGAAGACCAACCGACGCAGATTCCATAACTCCTCAAGCTCTTCAAAAGATGTGTGAAAACATTCTCTTCCTTCTGACGACAACAGTGGATGTCATGGAACCTGTAAGTGATAGAGTTATTTAGAAAGGAAAGGCAGGCTTAGATTTTTGCAAATTTGTTGGATTGTCATTCAGACTTCAAGAAAAAAAAAGCGTAGAATAAGTGCCGCAAAAAATGACTGTCTTCAATCCAACGAATTTAAACGATAAATATAGTTAAGAAAAAATTGTGCGTGTGTGGGAGTCATGTGTAATTTCGCACTCTTTGTATCTTGACTCGCTGTAAAATTTCCCTCTGTTGAAAGTAATAAAAAGGGAATAAGATTTGAAAATAGTACCTTTCCCATCCTCTTAACGTTCAGCTGTTTTAAGAGAAAATCCACAGAAGTGTTTCTCACAAAACACCAAGGAGTCGCCAATGTACATTGTATAGCTTCAACAAAATTTTCTTGAAGTGTTGCACGGTGTTCCTCGAGTCGTGTTCCAACTGCTGTCACTCGTTCCCTTCCTTCGTAGGTGCTGTGGCCATTCTTACTGGAGTGCCTTGTTCCTGAAACATTTACTCAAGCCATGAATCCTCTTTGTCGATGTATCTGTCACCTAGCAACCAAGAAACGAGAGGAGGAGGCAGCGGATTTCAGTATTGATTTTGATGCAAAGCGTAAGTTAGTTATTTGATCATGCATGCATGCAGCTTGGTCTGTTTATTATATTCTCGTCATAAATCAGTGGGTACAAAACATTTGTACAGGCAATCTAGGGGCGATTTCTTTGTTTGATGTAAAAGGGTAAGGTTCGAGACAAATCAGGATCCGTCGGAAATACTGAAGCCTTTAAATCTGGTGTATCACATCAACGCTCACTCATAGTTTCCAAAACCTTCCAAATTGATTGAAGCATTTTTTTTTTGTTTTCCTTGCAGAATCTACGGTTTTTGCGTTTAGATGTTAACACCCAAGATTCTTAAAACTTGTTTTATTCTATGAATTTTATCCCCTATCCTTTACCCCTACACCTCTGTCCTTTTTTGGTCCAAAGTCATTATCAAACTCTTCTATGGCCATACATTAATGAACAAAACTTTTTAAAGCAAGGATAAAATCGAACTGAAGCATAATATGTCAAAGCAACACCCTATCTAATGGCGTGACTTATAGATAATAAACTAGTGTGTTCCATTTGCTTGCAGCCAACATGCCCAAGCCAGCAGCTATCATCTCCCGTCTCTTAGTGAGTAGCGACATTCTTCGTTAATTACTTGTAGCGATTTGCAGCGGATAGCTGACTCGTAGCATTCCTATAACTCGTGCGCAACGGGCGTTTTAGGAAGTTGTAAAAGGAGTGGTTGAACGGGGAATAACAAGTATTTTTCTCTCACTGTCGCCTTACCCGCGCTTCGTTTCGCGCTCCTGTACGGCTTCTATCGGCCGCGCACATCTCAAAGACGATCGGAGGTGGGTCAGAGGTGGAACACTGAATTTACAGAAGCTCTCTCATCTGGGGAGTCAATGTTTGCGGCTGATACGCTCACAAGGGGAAGTTTGCTGCTACTCAAGCATAAATTATTCTTACAATCGAACCACAATCTACTACAACACCCATGGAACATATTACTCAGACTCTGGCCGTGACGCGGTAAAGTCAGAGTCCCTTGCTTTGTTCTCGTGAGCGATGTGGCCGGTTCTACATCTTATTAATCCCTTCGTTTTTCTCGTAATTTAATGTGGGAGTGTTCTGATCTACCTGAAGCTTACAGAGAGAGTCATCTTTTTTTGCGTTTTTCAAGCGAGCGCAGGTAGCGTGAAGGACAAGACGCGCGAAGAAGAAGCGAAAAAAAAAATTGTTTCACGTGTCATTCATTTCGCTTTTCCTGTAAGTTCTAAGTGCGACATTTTTTCATGTTGGATTCTTCACGTGTTTACAGGTTATTATAGTCTTTACACCCCGTAACTAGCGAACGTTTCTACTTATAGTTTCATTAGCGCCTTTTTTGTTATTTTATTGGCATCCTATTGCCGCCCTATTGCTACCTGGCATAATTTATCGCGTTAAGCGCAGTTCAGTTCAGTAACGTACCGCCGTTTTCGCTTGTCCTTTTCCTTTTCTTTTCTTTCTCTCGGCCTTAGCATTTTGCAGTATCAATATTGGTCTTTTCTGTGGCCGCAACAATGTAAGTGTTTTATAGTCCTGTTTCCGTTGTGTTGTTTGTTATTTCTTTTATATCATATATTGTGTCACGTTTGTAGTTGTTTGTTATTTTAGTTTCAACTTACGTCGTTTACGCCGGTGAGGAGTTGAAGTGAATTGTATTTATTTATTTCTATACGACGTGAGATTTTCATTCCGTGGCCACAAATTTCGCCTAGTGTAGTTTCATTGTTGAAAATTGTGCAGGAACGACAGGACTAGTCAGTTTACGGAGCCAACTGGTGGACGAGTCGGTGCTCGTGGGCAACAACCGAAGCGTACGCTGGACTTGGAAGCAGTTAAGCTGGACACAATTTGCTTGAAGAAAAGTCCGAGATCAGGTCACGCATCCGCCGTTACCGCCAAATCGAACGAAATTATTGGTTTGATATCTGATGACCGGAACCTTCAAGAAGTGAAAGAGAAGCTTATTCATGTGGATAACGCTTTACAAAGACCCCGAGTAGCTCATCACGATTATAGCAGCGAGATTCTGGACGAGGATGGCATCGCTGAATGCCAGCTTTACCTTGAAAGTGAAGAAAGAAAATTGGGCTTATTCCACTAGCAGATCGCCGACTGGATAACTGTGACTGCGGAGAAATTCCTAGCAGAATCGCTTCGAGTGGATTCAGTTGTAAAACCTGAAGACTCGGTAAGCTGTGCTAGCGCGCCAGAACCATCAAAGGCATCAAGAGCCTCAAATGCTTCTAAGGTTTCAAAACTCTCAAGCCGAGCAAGTTCGCGTGGCAGCTGCTCCGCGTTAGTCACAATTGCGAGAGCCAAAGAAGCGGCAAGAGTCGCGGAATTGGAAGCCAAAATTGCCATGCTCGAAAAATGTCAAGCTCCCAAGGAAAAGAAGTTTCGTGTGAAACAAGAAGAGACCCGCCAAAAGTTGGGAGCTGAAATAGCGAAGACATCAGCATAGGAAAGAGCCCTCGCTGCAATGACCACCCCATTTTTACCGCAACAACAGCCAGTCAAATTGGAACCGAGGGTCAATGACCAAGATTCCGCTGTTCCTTCCCGCGTGAGTAGGACTACTTAGGAAGAAGTACCGTATTCAGAGTAGAGCGATCCTTGTAATTTCGTTCTACATGGCCCACATGGTCTTTCTGCGCCCACAGCCGGTGAAGATTTGAGGAGATAGACAATCGAGTTACAACGACAACACTCTTCCATTTTACACACCATTCCCCGTGGGAAACATACAACAGACGTCGGTGTCGGCGCAGAAGATGACGTTGACGCTCAAGTTTGTGGCAGCATGGTAAACATAGGCAAGGACGCAAAACCTCAGATCTTAAAGGAAAGTGGCAGGACAACCGTGGCCGTGATACCAGTTAAAGTGAGGGCGAGAGTTGTTGGTAGGAGCGTAGTCACCAATACCTACCTGGACAATGGTAGCTATTCAAGTCTCTGTACAGAGTCGTTGATGAAGCAATTAGAAGTCAACGGTCAGCAGACTAAGATATCCCTATCGACCCTGGAGAAGAAAAACAGTGCAATGAAAAACTTCCTTGTTCGTGATCTTCTTATTTTCGACTTGGACGAGAACGAGTGGATCAGCCTCCTAATGTTGTACACCAGGCCAGAGATCCCTGTATGCTACGGCGATATTCAAACTCAAGAGGACATTGATCAGTGGCCTCACCTGCAGAGTCTCCCTACCTCATGTCCGTGCCGAAGTCGGTCTCCTGATTGCTAGTGATGTTCCTTAAGTCCTTGATCCACTTGAGAGTAAGCACAGTCAAGACGGAGGTCCGTACGCCTCAAGAACACGTATTGGCTGGGCGGTTGACTGACCCTTAAGTCGTCATCGTCATGATTCGCAGGCATCAGGCTTCTTCACCAAAGCTGATCTTGAGCTCCAACGGATGGTAGAGGACCTTCACAGATTCTATCGTTGATGATAAGACAGAGATGTCTTGGGACGAACGTCGTTTTATGCAAAACGCCGAAGAAACAGTAGAGTTGAGAAATGAACACTATCAAATCTCTTTGCCATTAAAAAATCGTTAGGCACCAGTACCAAACAACATTTCTCAGGCTATGCAGCGCGCAAACTGGTTGAAAAGGAAACTGAAGAGAGAGCCGAGATTGTTGGAAGATTATAAAGTCTTTATGGAAGACATTGTGTCTAAGGGTTACACACGCAAAGTTCACCCGATCAGAATAGCCGATTTATAGCGAGAAGGGACCAAGTTAAAGAGATCAGATCAGACAATGGTACCAACTTCACTTGAGGCGAGAGAAATCTATCAATGCATGGAATCACAACGAAATCTGTCAAGCTCGATTACAGAAGAATATCAAGTGGATATTTAACCCCCATATGAGTCACTACCTGCAAGATAGTTTCAAGTGATTCACAAGACCCGGAGCTTTTGACACCTAACCATTTGCTTCTTTTGCAATCAGAACCTCAGATGCCCCCTGGATTATTCCAAAAGGAAGATTCTTTGTCGCGACCCAGGTGGAGACAAGTGCAACGATGATTTAGAGAATATCTGCTCCTGCTCTAGAGCAGACAGAAATGGACATCGCTTTGCTGGAGATCAGCGCGGAAAATTCACCTCGCAACACGTGGCCTCTCGGTAGGGTTATCGAAGTTCTCACCTGCAAGAAAGGTTTGGTTCGGCGTGCCGAGGTGAAAGTAAAGAGAGCTGTTGTGGAGAGATCGATTGATAAACTTTGCCTGCTTTTGGAAGCTTGAGCTTTCCCGCCAAATGACTTTCGTGTATCCTATGACTGCATTTAATCGAGGACTATTGAAAGAGACACTTAGAACTAATTCAATTATAATATAAGTGCCTCGCACGCACTCCGCACTTAGGGGCCGGTATGTAAGTTCCAAGTGCGACATTTTTTTCCTGTTGGATTCTTCACGTGTTCAAAGTCTATTATTTAAGTCTTTCACCCCGTGACTAGCCAACGTTCACACTTATTGTTTCATAAATGCCTTTTTTTGTCATTTTATTGCCACGTTATTACCTCCCTATTGCTACCTCGCATTATTTATCGATGTACATAAAGCAGTAATATGCCTTTCCTCTCGTTTTTCGCGTTAAGCGCAGTTCAATAACGTATCGCCGTTTTCGCTCGTCCCTTTCTTTTATTTTTTTTGGCCTTAGCATTTTTCTGTATCAATACTGGTCTTTTCTGTGGCCGTAAAAATGTAAGTGTTTTCTAGTCCTCTTTCCGTCGTGTTGGTTGTTATTTCTTCGTATCATATATTGTGTAACTTTTGTAATTGTTTGTTATTTTAGTTTCAACCTACGTCGTTTACACCGGAGAGGAGTTAAAATAAATTGTACTTATTTCTAGGCGAGGAGGAGTTGTTTATTCCGTGGCCAAAAATATCGCATAGTGTAGTTTCACTTCCACTACCTACGTGTTTCTTTCCTTTCCCACTGGCCGGAATAACGCAACAAAAACATGAAATGAGGCCTTTCTCGTAGTCTACCTGAAGCTTTACAATATTAATTTAGGCAAAAGTCACCTGCGCTCACTTTGAGTTAAACCTCATTTGTAAATGCAGTTTAATTCTTTTCATCACCACTTTACACCCTATTGTTGTTCACAGGTAATGGCAGGATGTCCTCTGCCGGGAAGTGGTCGAGGGGATAACGTGCTGAAGCTTCTTAAGGTTCTTGCACCCATTCTACAACCTAACTTGGTAGAGATGTGGGACACGGTGATTCCTAAACTCATGCAGTATTTAGAAGGTGCGTCAAAACTTCAAGAAATGTGCATCATTGATCAAAGTTTAACCCGACACTTCGATTTTGGGGTAATTTATGTGTTCGTTGGATATGCGTAATGTTATTACTCTGTCTTTGCAGAAAACACGGAAGATAAAGAAAAATGGAGTCAAAAAGCTTGGGAGGACTTAGTACTGAAGGTGAGTGAAACGTGATGGAAGACAGAGATATTAGGAGGAGGCTGAGCGCTTTTAGATTGAGTGTCGTAAAACCAAACCCAAAATAATCACAATGGCCAATCAGAAGAAAGGAAAATACCTTTAGCGGCCAATGAGGACTCAAAGTAAAACCCACCAAATTGCTCAAAGCGCGGGAAAACGCGAGCGACCAAGTTGTGATTGGTTTTGCATCTGATTGGTTGAGATAGTGGTGTGAGTTTTCCTGACCAATCGCAAAGCGAATTTAAAGAAGAATACTGAATTCCTGGTGAAGCCTTTTTTTTTTAACGGTGATACCACTGAAGTCATTAGCGTTTAGATCCTTTTTATTAAGGGAGATCTGAGCAGAATTCAGAAATGACTTATCCTTTTGTTGTTTTCTATTTAAACATTGAGGCTAATCCTTTAATCCTTACATAAACTGCCACGAGTGACCGAGACTCTTGGGGCCGAGAGTTTACTCTAAATACATTCAGCAAACTTAAATTTAGAGATATCATAAACAAGTTTACTTTTTCACTTATTTGGTCCTCTCTTACCTGTAAACCAAACATCAGTTTGAGAAGAATATTCCCTAGAGTGGAACCATTTCAACAGGACAATCGTTTCTCCATACTGTTCCCTTTATATTTCCTACTGTCCTTACAAGGAGAATTTGTTTAACGATCAAGAGCTACTTGGGTTCGCGATCGTTTACTTCATTCTTATGATCGTAATGTTTGATCCAGGAATGATACTCTGGGGAGAATATAGATGCTTATCACTCGAAAGGGTAAAGGGTTAACTTAAGAAATGTTTGAGAGTTATAGATATTTGCCTTTTCTTCCTGTTTTCAGTTTGTTTCGAAGAGTGTTGATGAAGTGGATTCTGAGGAATGGGTGCGTTCGCTCGGAACAGAAATGGCAAAACAGATATCACTATATACAAACTTCCCAGAAGAGAAGGTAGTGTATGTGCTACACTCTCATCAGCGTTCGGAGTTTTTCTTTACGTTCTTTCGTCATAGATGAATATCATGATATTTCATTCGAGGATCAATCTCAAACTCTGTTATTTCTCATTGCCGATCCCAGTAGTATGCGAGACGCATACCATATAAGCTAAGTTTATTTCCTACTATACCTAGAGCTCTCAGTGGGCCAGTGATGGAGGGGGGGAGGGGTAGAGAGGTGTTTCACATAATTTTTATGATTTTGCGTCATGTTACCCATAGCGTTTTTCTTTTTCCTTTTTTTTTCTCGTCCACAGAACTTCCTCTTTAAGAGCCTTGGTGTTGTTCTGAACAAAGTGGGAAACAAAGATTTTGTTCAAAATCACCTAAACATTATGTTTAGTTCAGTGAAGCATTCAAGTCAACTAGAGAGAGAGGTGAGATTAATGTCTTTTCATGAAGACAATGTTTTTAAGCCTTGAGTTCCAATTTTACTTAGATGCAGTTTTTTCTACAGAACTTGTAGCACCAAAACTGCCGGTGCCCTTAATGAGGCGCTCAAAGTAGTGAGTCTGTGATGCTAAAATATCTATGTTCGGAAACATAATTTACTTTTATTTTTTTCTTTATTATCATTCCAGGGCTGTGCAATAGGCATCGGATTTTCTGCCAGTACTAATCTTGACCAAGTGTTACTTAAACTGGAGCAGGTGTCTAAAAACGAGATGTCCAAAAAATCTTCAGGAATCTTGAGTTTTATGAAGGTATGATTGAAGTAAAAATCACTGACTACAATTGAGCAAAGGGTCGTATCCACATAAGATATAAGGATTGATTTTGTTCGTTTTTCGATCCAACATATTAAGCCATGATGCATATTTATTGAATTACATGAGGCCACTTAGCTTGAAAATAGCGGGAATTCCTTTTGGTTCACGTTTTGGTTAAAGGAAAAGTTTCGTTGTCATGATTGGTTGAAAAATAATGCACTTGTTTCTCAAACGTTAGCAAATCGGTCTCCTCCTATCCAGTCGTGTCATGAAACCTACGAGCGACTGGTGACGAGTTCATGGCGCAAATGACCGTAGAAGGAAGAAACAAAATGACGTCAGTTTCTCTTCCTCCTTTGCGCGTTCACGATCTTTCTAGCAGAGAGGCGCCTGGGAAAGAGGCGTGTGCAGTGAGCAAAAGCTGGAAATCGATAATATCGTCATTAAACATGGTCAAAACAAGTTAACTTCCTGTAACCTTATTCTTTTTCCCCCTAGGACAAATCCGATTCTGAAACAGAAAAAATAAAGAGCACAGTGATGTTATGCTATGGATACACGGTTCTGTACGGTCCACCAGGGTTAGTAAATTTATATTTACATCCTTTTTTTTGCTTCACTTTTCGGATCGTCGACGTGTAGTGTATTGAATTTGGACTTCAATACATTACATGTACGATTCAGTTATGCAGGAACCAAAACAGAACAGCTGTCATCAACGTGGGTTGTCTGAACTGTAAACATGTTCACAATCGGTCCAATCAGCATTACATTAGATGTATTGGAGTTGTAATGCTGACGTTACATTTTAATCTTTGATATAAATGCTCAACTATTTTTCCCCTCGTTTCGTTAACAGCACTAAGGGAAGACCTTAAGTTTTTCCTAATCTCTTTTCAGTTTGATAACGTCCAGGCTAGAGACCAATATTTTTCGAGTCATTAGTCGTCATTATGGAAACGTGAAGGTAAATATGACTTCGGTTTAGAATCTTCATGATGTGTGCTGTTTCCCACCATCATTGATGGCTCATTTGACACATTTTTGCATCCTCAGTGATAATATATCTGTTGAAACAATGTGTATAAATACTTTCATATTTGAGTAGCATCTTTTACCATTAATTTTTCGACTCTCTCAGGACATGCACGTCAAACAGAACCTCATTCGAGCAACCGAGCTCATCGGAAAAGCACTGGAACCTGGTCGACTACAGCAACCAGAGTTTATCTTCACGAAACGAAAGGAACTTATCAATCACATGTTGGTGGGTTCTGGAGAAGATTGCAAATCAGTAGCAAATATAATCAAACATTTTATCAGACTTAGTAGAATTAATAAGGAGTTATGAGAATTGTAAGTGCCAAATTGTAATAAGGACTCTTTTGTGTAGGCGTACATGAAAGCAGAACCGCCATCCATTGTCACAACAGAGACTCGTGCCCTGGCGATGGACGCATGCGCGAGTTTAACGTATCCTTTGACGTTTTGTTGAAGCCTATTGCAGTTTTCTTATCGAGATTAAGTAAAATCTTCAATCGTGTTGAATGTGTTCCCATGAGACTCTCCCAAAGTAAAGTCTTAACTAAAGTCTGAGTCAAGTGTCCCATTCAGCCGGAGCTTATCCCGGCTTCCACGGCAAGAAGCGACTAGAAGTATTACTACCCCTTCCCTGGATGGGATGCCGGTCCAGCGCAAGGTTAACTCCAAGCATTTCATTAGCCTTATCTGATAATTCGATTGGACCTATTTATACTCCTGGGGTGGAGAGAGGCAACATGATTCTTTTAAATTTTTCCTTAAGTTCTTTCTTACCGTTTGGGACAGACTGTATCTTTGGAGTCGTGTGTGGTGAACAAAAATTTTAGGAGACTTTCATATGAAGCATTTTAGAGATCAGGAGGTGTATCGCCTTAGTGGTGCTATTAGGCTTTAAGTATAATTCCCGAGGCTTCCACCCGGATTTGGAATAAGTGGCTGAAACTCGGCTATTGGTTTTCTTTGACTCACATTTTCTTAACTGAATATTAGGAAACTTAATCCCAGATTCACAGATGCTGAGGTTTTTGAGATTGTTAAAACAAGCACGGACTGTGTATTTGCAGTACACAGTGGAGAACGATCTACTTCCCCTACAGGAAAACACCACAAAGTTGAAATCGAAGCGGTAAGCACTTTGGGCAATCGTTGTTACCCGAGAATATTCCATTTTGATTTAACAAAAGGAGAGAGGATGTTCATTTGAATTAAGGTGCTTTTGTTGCGGAGACTGAAATAGTATTTTCTCTGAAATCTGATCAACTGTCAACTTTAATAAAAAAGACATAATTTCTTTTCTTTCCTCCTACTCGTTAATTAATGTTGAAGTTGCCAGTTGCTTCCATTATCATCTTAGTCTCAAACAGACATTCACATTCCACGCTTTATTGTTTCTTGATATATCGATTATTTTTTTCCTTAACAGGAGAAAGATCCCAATGTTTTACTAAAACAGGCACTGGAGAGTTTGCAAAAGCTATTGAAAGGACTACTCCTTCAAGATCCAGTCCCACCTACACTTGAGAACATTTTTAAAGTAGGTTTAATTTTACTAGTGAAGCGAGACCTTGCAAATGCAGCATTGGTCTCGGGTGTTACAAGCAAGTCATTTGTTTATGTTGGGATTCTGTTTGATCATAGCACATTCAAGAGCCCTGGCTAGTGTCCACAGTTAGTGTTGAACGTGAGCGGGCGGTGGATACTATTTTCGCTCTACTGCAGGCATTCCGCGACAACATGCTACTGACCGTGGGAGGGGTAAGTACCAATATGGAATGTTACAAAATGTTTAAAAACAGCTTCGAATGGAAAAGATTACGGCTTTTTCTGATTGAGTGGTTTTTTTTTGTTTTTGCTGAGCGTTTTCTTATTCTCTGTCTCACTCTAACAAAGGTGAACTTCTTTTTTCTAAAGAAAACTACTTCGTTTAGCATGGCTGGTCCTTTGTTGGCTCGCCTCATTCCCCGTTGTACAGATCCGGTCATAATTATCCGACAAACAGCGGTGGACTGTGTACAGTGTGTGCTGAAAATAGCTGCGCGTTTTGAAGGTATTCTCGACGTTTCGTAACTTTATCTCTTCCCTGAACAAGTACGCCGGCTCAAGGAATTTCAAAACGCTAATCATTGTCATGTTAGTAGTCGATAAACGACAGCAGTGGAGAAGTTATCGAAAGCAAAAAACCAAAGAGATGCCAGTATATCTCCTTTGTAACTGCTCGTAGAATCGCGTGTTTCTTTATTGTATAATTAATCTGATGTTGTGTTTGATGATTTCAGGTTATTCTCTGGAGAGTAAGGATGAACTGGTCGATGCATTACCGACTCTCAAAAAAAGAGTAACAGAAGATGATCCCAACATTCTGTTTAGCGTCGCTAGTGACTTGTCTAAGGTGAATTTCTTTCTTCCAATCCGGCGATGCAAATTTCATAGAAAAGATTTCAAAGTGAGGCTATAATTATAACCGACTTTTAAGTATTTCCAAGTACAAAAGGATAATGCTTCTACTTCGTAAAAATCGTTCATTTTAGGTGCTTTTTGTAGATACATCTTTAATCTTCAAAAAGCCGTGCGTTGATTAGAAGTAAGCACTTCTAAAACTCAGAAAGTGAGTTTTGCTAAGCCTCGTGGGCTAATTTTGGCCAATTCTTCTCTAATTTAGCGGTCCTTCCAAGCGAGGTCGCGTATGAATTCGCCGCGTTATCGGTTATGAATAATTAATGATGTCCACGCATTCTGCCCGATGATTAAGCTGGTCATGTAGTTCACATTATTGTGTCTTTTTCGTCCCAGGTTGTCGCGAAAAAACTTCAGAGCGAGCATATGTCGTCATTCGTGCTCACTTTGTTGGAAGGTTTAACAGACTGTCAATCTCACAGTTCAAGTGGTTCATGTGTCGTACTCAACAGCATTATCAGGATAAGAGGACAAGAAATAAGGAAAGATGTAAGCATTGACTGAATAGATCAACTAGAACAGTAGCAACTAGCCGCTGTTCGAGAAATGGCGCCCACGTCCCGGGAGGAATAAATACCGGAGTCGATAAAGCGATGGAAAGCGATCCTGCTTGAACACCTTTTCACAAAGACTCTTTAACATTAGGGAAAGAACTCAAAATAAAATGTTTTATTTGTTTGATAATGATTAAGATGGAAAACAAAGCGTATAAGTACAAGCTACAACGTTCGTAAAAGTTCTTGAGGCATTTTACTTTTGTGTCATTGTTGATAGCGATAAGATTAAACCGATTAAAGAAAATAGAAGAATTTAAAGAGGGTTTTTTCCCCTTTTTTTTACCTCTAGGTTTTATTTAAGTAGTGATCAAGTGATATTAGTTTCCTGTTGAATCGTTTTCAAAACTTATGTGGGCTCGCCAATACTACGATAACAGTGAGTACTGTGTAATTTGGAAGAAAATCCGCAGCATGTCATAAACTCACTTTCATCAGAAAGCTCCCATCTGTGCTGCTACTGGACTGAAACACTTGTGAAAGAGAACATTGTCTGAAATAAGAATATTATTACATCGCTTGTATCATTTCATTTTCATTCTTTTAACAGTTATTAATCACGACTCAACAAAATTCTCATTCGTAGGTTGGTAATCTGGTGAAGGAACTCCATACCAGTCTTATGAACATCACACACGCACAGACCAGGACGGGAACTCTTCGCGTATTCAGAACGCTCGCGTCGCATCATCTAGTTCCTGTTCTCACGGGACTTCTAGAGTTTCCCTTACCTTATGATCAGTAAGCCTAAGAGTTGGTATTTATTTTTAACTCAAGTATGCCTCGTTAACGAAATGTCGATATCCGTACGTTAAAGTATGAATAATTGATAATTTTAAGTAAGAGAGATCTTATCTCTTTCCAAATTGGAAAGCTACGATTTTTTTAAAGTTCTAAACTTGCCCTTGAAGTGGAATGGTATCTAGCCAGATTACTCCAAAATGACCCCGTTATTTCAAGGATAAGTTGACATAAACAGAAGGTACTAAAGCTAAGTTTGCAGGAGTAAGTTTTGATAAAAAATTCAGACATCATAGGAAAATTGACTCTGATGATGACTTCCACTCACCATGTCAAAACGTCAGTCGTTGCTACCGACAACAGATTCGTGCAGGACCACTCTTACCTGTCCGATCAGACTACAGCAAAAAAAAATTGTCTAGGACACTTCTCAAACAAAACTTTCTAGAGTATAATTTTCATTTTTCTTCCAACCCCTTGCAATCCCTTTTCGTGTCATGTATGCTAAGACAGGATTTACACTTGCTGTATTTATCAATGCTCTGTTGTTTTAGGCACGTGCTGGATATCTGGAAAACAATGGCCGGCGAGTCGAACCTATCCCTTAGCATATTCGACTACATTCTGGATTTATCTGTGAGGTCTTTGCCATACCAAGAGAAACCAAACCCTAAAAACAAAAAGGAAACTATCAGAGTAGCGACTGCACAGCCTACTGCGGTGAGCTATGATACGTTCCTGATCTTAAGTGACAGGTGCACACTTCTGGGCAGCAATTATTTTTTATTGTTATTTGTTTTTTTTACCGTTATCGTAAGCTAATGAAAGAGTGACAATCGTGTCTCAAAAGTGACGCTGACGCCGAGTGACGTTCCCTCCGACAGATCACATGTGGTTTGACTGAGATGTTGCGTTCGGAAGAGAATGGCGAAGTGGTCTTGGAGCATTTTCCTCGGCTCTTCTCCATGGCCCTGGTACGTCTAGGTACCTCGGTGGACCTGCTACCTCCTGAGCCGCCTCAGTCTTCAGGAAAAGACAAGCAGAAGGGACCAAAAGTGGACCCTTTGGCGTAAGTCCTCCTCTTATGTTGTAATATAAAGTTGCCACCGCAAACACTTCTTTGTGGTGATATGATAAAACCTCATACTGAACAGATCCAGCGTTAGCTGCCAGCGCAGTTCTGAACCCCGTCTATTCAATGGTATTCTTTAAGGTGTAAGTTGCTAGTCTTGGATTACTCGCGCACGCTTGCAGGTTATAAGAGCACGATTTGTAAGAATTATGTAAATTCAGTCATTATGGGGTCGTGGGCGGGAATATAAGAGAAAAAGTGCTAAGCGAAAATTTGTGTTGGAAAAGTGCGTGCAGGCTTTAAATTGCGGCAATTAGGGACTTTCAAATGCTGAGGTTGAAGCAACTAGAATTTGCATTTGTTTATCATCAAGAACTGCGAAAGTATTTTGTATTTGTTTTTATTTCTATTCATCGAGTTCGCGTTTTTGCATGAGGCTATTTAAGGTTTACTTAACGCCGGTGGCCAGTATAGGCATTTTTGCTAGATATTTTCATTTGCTAGTTGACCACAACTAGGGCAGTCGTTCCGTTGGTTTTTGCAAGCGCCGTGGTACTTTTGTTTAAGCGTTTTTGCCACCGGATCAGGTTACGCCACAAATTGTAAGTTCATTTCTGTTTCATGGAGCTTTGTTGTTATTCTTTTCGTTATCATTTTTGTACTTGAAAATTTGTGTTTATTATTAATTTTCAGTCGAATCACATTTACACGTTTACACATTTACACATCTTTCATCTCTACATTTATCTATCTGGAAGTTATTAACGTGCATTCAAGTTTAGCGTAAACCTGTAGTATTTAGCTACACTTTATTCGAAATTTTGTGCATGTATTGAATATGGATGGCACCGGTGATTTCTTTCCGGAAAATGATATTGGAATAGAAAGCAAGACAATTGATGCGGCAACGCCCGCTCTAGGGTTTTCGCTGATGACACTCCTGTAACGGCGAACGTTAGAAAAAGTAAACGGCGTTCGCGTGCTGGTTATCAAGAGTTCATCTCATTTCTCTTTTTAGAGAAACTGAAATTTTACTCCTTAACAAGCAGAACAGGGAACTCGTCAACAACAATCTTAAAGTTATCCACGTAGTTTTTCAGGCATTTGAAAGATTCTCCGCACTGTCGCGCTTTGTGTCCAGCAGATAACTTCCATGTTTTAGATTACGCCTCTACCGGTTTTCAGCTAAAGATAAAAGAGGTTAGTCATATTCAAGGAGAACAAACATCTTTGAATCAACAATTACACCATGTAAATCTAAAACTATCTTTTTAATTCTCACACTTTCATGCTTACCTCTTTTCTTGTTGTCACTATTTATCATAATTAGCATTGTTCTACTTACTATATAATTCAACTTTCAACGCTTTGTACAGTAATTAACTGAAGATGACAGAAGTTTCTGTCGAAACATTTTTTGCAAACTCAAAAGTTTTGTCGCTTTCTTTAAATATCCATGCAGTATTTGCAAATTAGGAACAAGCGGCATATTTCCTATATGGAAAGCCTCGATAATATGGAAGAGATACGGTGGGCAACTCTGAAGTTTGAAAGTCGTGTTAATGATAAATTCAAATTCAATCAAGGCGTCGAAGAATGGATTGCTAGCTTTACTGTACAGACATTTTTATCGTTGGACGACATTCGACCAAGAGATTCTTTAGGTCATCACAGTGCTTCAAAAACAAAAAGCAGACAGCGTTGAAGTTCCCGCTTAAGTGTAAAACCCCTCGAATCTGGAGTTTCATGCGATCATTTGAAAACAACATTAAGAAGAATACGTCAGATGAGGGTGAAAGGCAGACCTTTCTACTCCAGTATTGTACTGGCCTTGCAAAGACGCCATCAAGAGTTGTGTCACCATGGATCCCACGTCGGGGTACCGAACGGCGAGGAAAGTTCTTAAAGATCGCGTTGGTCACCCCTTCGTAATTGCCACTGCCCACATCAACCAGGCAACACGTGGACTTGTGAAGCCTAAGGATCGGAAAGGATTACAGACCTTTGCAGATCAGTTGAAAGACTGTCAAACGGTGCTGGAGTCAATTGGATATTTGGGTGAAATTAACAGTACTGATTATTTAAGGAAGATAATCGATCGTCTCCCCTTCCACCTTAAAGCAAGATAGCTAGAAGCTTCTGAAAGCATTCATGAGTCCGGTCAGCGTTCCAGGATGCATCATTTTTCAAGTTTCGTTTCAAAAAGAGCCCGAGCTGCTAACAATTCAGTCTCGAGTGGTGTGCTTTACAGCGAAAATGGTAAAGGCAAAAAGGATACATCGGATAGAAGGCCGAGACCTCAAAATACAATGGCAACTTCTTACGCAGCACATGGAAACTCTATAAGACCCAGTTCCTTTGCACCACTAGGAAGGGAAATTCAGAATTGTCAGCCCACCTGGAGACAAAGACGTAGTGGGAATGGGAAATGTTTGCTTTGTGACGCACCTCATCAATTACTGATGGAATTGTGAAGTGTTTAAGAATAGACCCTTTTGAAGAGCGAATGAAGATAGTTCGTAACGCAAAACGCCGTAGCAATTGTTTTAAAGTGACACACTTTGCAAGTGGATGCATGCAGAAGAGTGGATGTTACATCGAAGGTTGTACTGGAAAACACATGACTGTTTTTCACCCCCCGGAACGTTATTTACAGACGAGGCGAAGTAACGGGACGAACAACGACGACGTCAAGGAAGCTAGCCCTAACAACCAATCCAATGTGAGAGACGCTTCAGACCACACCAGCCCGAATCACGCAATTGGGGCTGGCGTCTGTAAACCAGGAAGTACTAGTAACGCTAGTGCAGTTTGGAGGAAAGTACGTTTGAGGGTCGTCACTGTGAGAGTGCAAGGAAAGCAACCAGGACAAGTAGTGGAGACGTACGCATTGGTAAGCAATGGTTCCGATGTGTCTCTTTGCGATAAAAGGCTCATCCAAGAGTGAGGATTTAGCAGAATCCGTGGGAATTTCTACCTAACAACGCAGGAGAGAAGAAACAGTGCAAGGACGGGATTCGAGGTTAACCTGATCGTCAACTCGCTTGGTAGTGGATCAAGTTTAGAAGTACCTAAAGTTTGGACAGTGAAGCGTCTCAACATTTCCGAGCAAAGCATACCAGCAGACCGAGATGTAAACAGATGGCCTCATCTGAACAGAATTGAAATCCTAGAATTGAAATCCCAGAAATTGAGAACAAGGGGGGAAGGGGTCCGATTACTCATTGGATGCAACGCACCTGAAGCTTTTTGGGTTCTCGAAGAGAGACGTGGTAATAAAGGTGATCCAGTGGGTATTCGATCGTTACTAGGCTAGACGATAATAGGACCAACCCAGAAAATTGGAGATCAGGACAGCGTGAATGTGAACTTCATACGTTTGGAAAGCCACAATTATGATAAAAAATCCTTCTAAAGCAAGTGGAGAAGTTTTGGACAACTAACTTTGTCAATATCAATATCAACTAACGATTCAATATCAAGTACGAAAGTGTCTATGTTATGAGAAGATGAACAAGCTGAAGAATAATGGAGGGATCTTCCAAGCTTGTGTCTGGTCATTACCAAGTAGCACTTCCGTGGCGAAAACAACCACATTGGCAAACAACAGAATCCTTACATTTAAAAGATTACAGCTGGTGAAGAAGTTTCTTCGTGATGCCAAATTGTTTGAAAGCTACAAGAGGACTATTGACGACTACATCACAAAGGGCTACGCCCAACGAGTACATAAAGAAGAGCTGGATGCCGATGGCAAACCTCTCTGGCATCTTCCACACCATGCCTTCTTCGATCCTAATAAGTCTGGGAAACTGAGAGTGGTG
This sequence comes from Pocillopora damicornis, assembly GCF_964200805.1. NCBI lineage: Eukaryota > Metazoa > Cnidaria > Anthozoa > Scleractinia > Pocilloporidae > Pocillopora > Pocillopora damicornis. Next base: position 15,664,948 of record NC_142672.1, read on the forward strand.
TTTGACTGCGCAGCGCGACACAAAGGGACATCGCTCAAGGACCAACTACTAGGTGGTCCAGACTTGTCTAATAGCTGATGACTTACCTAGCGAGTCTGTTGAGTACGGAATGAGAGTACACCTTTTTGGTAGAAGCTGTGCCAGCCCTCCTAGACGCGAGTCCAGTAGAATCCGAGAAGCTTAAATTGAAGATTATCGGCTCATTTGGTTCGGCGAACAAATTAAGACCATTTCTGGATGGAGAAGGAATGTTGAGAGTTGGTGGTCGGATTCAAAATTCTTCATTGGATCACCAATCGAAAAATCAATTGCTGTTACCCTCAAAGCACCATGTTACCAAGCATGAGTCGGTGGGTCATCTAGGCCAAGAATATGTCCTTACCTGTTTGAGACAAAAGTACTGGATTGTCAAGGGACGGGCAACTGTTCAAAGAGTACATGCCGGAAACAAAATGCTGCAAAGGGCCAACAATTTATGGCAGATTTACCTGGCGACAGGCGTATTCCAGATGAACCCTCGTTTTCTAACGTTGTTATAGATTTCTTTGGTCCGATGTACGTGAAGCAAGGTTGAAGTACAGTTTAGCATTACGAATGTCTTTTCTCTTGCTAGCTATCCGAGTAACCCACAGTGAAGTGATCGAGTCTCTCGAAACAGATTCGGTTATCAACACTCTTCGCAGATAAATCAGCAGAAGAGGAATGCCAAAGATGATAAGAAGTGACAATGGTACGAACTTAAGTAGCGGAGACAGAGAAATCCGTGAGCCTGTAAACAACTGGAATCAGCAGAAAATAGGTTTTCCTACACCTGAAGAATATCAAGTGAAAGTTTAATTCCCCTGGAGCGTAACATGTGGGAGGAGTCTATGAACACGTGATTCGTTCTGTGAGAAAGATCTCAAGAGTCCTTCCTAAGCAACTATTGCTTTTTCGGAGAGGCATTGCGAACTTTGGTGGCAGAAGTTCAGGGAATTCTCAATGGCCGACCAACCGTGGCAGTCCTATTTAATAGATAATTACTGAGGTTCGCAGCATTATTGGGTATAATGCTGCGAACCTCAGTAATTAACTATTATAATTATTGACCCTCATAAAATCCTACTGTTCTCTCTCTGCATTACATCGACGATTTCAGTCGCCCCTTCAATATGAATACTTTCTCAGGCTGAAATCGCCGATATAATGCTGAGAGAGAACAATAGGATTTTATGAGGGTCAGTAATTATTGATTCAGAACCATTGACTTCTAACCATTTGTTACTTCTTTGATCGAATTTAAATTTGCCGCCAGGAGTCTTCAGTAAGAATGATTTGAACTGCTGATGTCGCTGGAGGCAGATTCATTACCTCGCTGACGTGTTTTGGAGATGGTTATCGGAATATATACCAAATTTTCGAGAACGGCAGAAATGGATCAGACCACGTCGTAATTTTGCTGTTGGTGACCTGGTTTTAATTGCTGAGGAAAGAGTTCACCGCAGTCAGTGGCCTTTTGCTCGCGTCCTCGAAGTTTACCCAGGAAGGAATGGATTTGTCCGATCAGTCAAGGTGGCTACAAAGTCCTCTACATTCACAGGGCCAATTTCAAAGCTTTGTTTCCTCGAACAAGAGAGCTTACTCCCGACGAAGGACTCTACTTACTTTACCTGACTATCGTGTTGTTTATTGAAACTGAAAGGCCTTTGAATTTGTGCACTAGATGTGCATGAACTTTGAACACTACCGGACTTACTTCAGAGACTCTAATGTTAATTATTATTCAATTCTAGTCGCCCAATACTTTAAGTGAACTTAATTTAGTTCAGGGGCCGGAATGTAGCGAGTAGAATTTGTACTTGTTTATCATCAAGAATTGCAAAAGTATTTTATCTTGTTTTTATTTCTATTCATTAAGTTAGCGGTTTTGCGTGACGTTACGTAAGGTTTACGTAACGCCGGTAGCCAGTAGAAGCGTTGTTTTCCTAGATAATTTTCATTTGCTAGTTGACCTCAAGTAGGGCAGTCGTTTCGTTGGTTTTTGCCAGCGCCATGGTACTTTTGCATGAGAGTTTTTGCATCCCGACCTGGTTACGCCACAAATTGTAAGTTCATTTCTGTTTCATGGAGCTTTGTCGTTACTCATGTCGTTATCATATTTGGACTTAAATTTTTTTATTTTATTTATCTTCAGTCGAACCACATTTACACGTTTATACATTTACACATCTTTCATCTTTATATCTGTGTATCTGGGAGTTATTTAACGTGCATTCAAGTTTGGTGTAAACCTGTAGTATTTAGCTTAAGTGGTCTTTCGATTCATCTTTCAGTGGACGCGCTGTAAAAGTAAGTTGTCTTCGTTTTGTTTTGTTTTGTTTTTTAACAGAATTGCACTCGAATGCATGAAAGAACTCATCAGTAGATGCAAGTATGACACACTGATGCAATTGATCGACGACGAACATGGATGGGCGTTGTTTAGAGATGAAAAAACTTTCCCTGATGGCGTCTGTGCTGTCGCAAGGTACGTACTGGAATAATTCGATCACATTAGAATTAACAGTGAAGCCCTTCTTATTCTGACTTAAACTATACATTCTTTTATATATTTTGAAACTCTGGATTTAATAATCACTGGGGTGAACAGGGGATTAATTGTCGCACAATGGCGCGAAGATTCGAAGTTTTTGCCGAGAGAATAAAAACAAGAATTATCAACGAGCGCGGCGAGCGATTTAAATGATGCTATACTATGAGTGACTAACTGTTGAACACATTTTTTCAATATCTTAACTTCAGAAAGGAACATTTTCGACACTGTATATTCTAACACCAGCACAGCTACACATTGTACAGCCTTCAAAAATAAATTTTTACTCCATAAATCGGCAGTATTGGAAATTCCCGAGCATAACCTTATACAAGACGAATGAAAATTTTCATTTTCACTGATGATAATTCGCCGTATTCTATCCTTTTTTCGTTCAAACTCGCTGTTTTTCTGTTCAAGGAATTAAAATATTGTTGTTTCTCTTTGGAATGGCAAAAAGCGTAAAGTTTCTGCGCTTGCGCCGGGCTGAATTGGCGATGTCCTCAGTATTTCATCCGCCCTTATTTTTGACGTGGACAGAGTCATCGTTTACACAGGATTGTTGATGCTCGTGGCGAGTTCTTCGTATAGTTAGTCACTAATTTTGGTAACTCTGTTCTATGTTTTAGGGCCCTCTGTAAAGCGGTCCCTCATTTAGTTCCTAAAGTGGTTGATCACCTGAACCCTATATTGTCAAGTGTCTACGATGCACAGAGAATCGTAGCAGCAGCGTTTATTGCTGAGGTATGATAAATGGCTGTCAAAGCCAAAATCCTTGTAGCTAGCCCTTAGAAGCACTCCCTCAGATCAAATGCCATCGAGCTCGTTCAGACATTACGATCTTTATATGGTTTTCCAACAAAGCCCTTTTGTAACTAGAAAGTAAGACAAGTAAGATGTAACCAAGAATGCTTCAAAACCTTGAGAAAAATACAAAGAAACTACTTGAGGCGGGTCTTAACAGGGTCAACCGTCAACTTTCGATGTACAAAAATTTTCTTTGATCAGGCAAACACGGGACTTAAATCGTCAGCCAATAAGAAAGCTAGCCAAGGCTTTTTTTTTTATCTGTCCCTCGCCAGACTTGGTCCATTCAAAACTATTTTATTTCTTTCCTGTGCATGTGGATTGTTATTGTTTGGTTTTCTCGTAGTTGAAATTAAATGAGATTCTTTAAACAACCTCGCTAATAAAAATATGGAAAAATCACAAACAAAGCAAATACTTGGCGTGGCAAAGACGTGCTATTGGGGCTGCGGCTAATTTTGTTGTTGTTGTTGTTTATCTCTGTTCTTGTATGGCGTGCAGTTAATTGACCAGAAATGTGGCGGTAAAGTGGAAGTAGTAGAAGTTCTGATGAATAGTCTGCTAGGCCGATTGGTGGATACGTCACACGTGGTTCGTAAGTTCTGTATCAGAGGACTGGGGAACATTTCCAGTGTGGAAGACTCTCAGGTAATGCGCACGCATTATTTAGTTTGATATTTACTGTCTTATTCCGCAAAGTTCTTCTTGTCCGTGGCCAGTGGTCGGAAAGAAGAGGCTGAATGGAGGCCGCCTTTAAAAAAAATGTGATTTTTTTCGTTGAAATTTCCTGGACGTAAACATTCGCGCGGTAACGAAGGTATTAAGTTATTGTTAGTTTGCAGGGAAGGTGCCTCTATGATAATCTGATCTTAAATCAGTGGAGTGGTTAAAGATAACACCACAATAATTATAGTGTACATTGCCGAGTCGAGATCAATTTCCAGACAGAACAGTTAATCACGTGAGGAGAAATGTTCAGAAAGTCAGTAACAAGCGTTAGCTGTTAAATGCAATGCAAACCAAAATCCAGTTAAATATTTTTTTCTTATAAAAGAGAAAGTGCAGCTTCTAGAGGTTTCGAGATATTCGTTAAAATTTTTCCACCTTTACCCACTGTGTTTCTTGACCATGAAATAAGTCATTGCGCCTGAAAATGACAACTTTTGTAATTCTTCAGCTTGAAAAATATTCCACCACAATCCTGTCTGCGATGATGGCGGGTATGGATGACAAAGATGATCTAGAGGACGAAATAACACTGGAGTCAATGTCAGGACTTGCCAAGATTCTGGCAAAACTGGATGAAAATAACGTGCGGCAAATACTTATCAACATTTGTCTTAGAATCAGACCCTGCTTTGAAAAGGTGGGTCCCAAAATCAAACAGTGTCATTCAAATGGCTTAATTTGGTCCCCTTTTTTTTTCTCTTTTTTTTTTGGGGGGGGGTTTACTTTGAACGTTTTGTGGGGATTTCCTTTAGCGGATTGGCAATAGAGACCTTTAGCAAAGCACGACGGCGACGTCAACGAGGACGTGGCAAAGCAAAAGATCTAATGGGCAGAACAATAGCTCAGTACGTGCGTTTTGAAACTGTACATTTCTTAGCGGTCCTCTGCAAATAACAACGTGAAATCACCCAAATAAGCTTGGTCTGAGGAAGGAAACCACGATGGCAAATTATTTAAGTTTCCATTTGGAACTCAACGCTGCCCTCATACGTTATACTGAGGTTAACTTGCGCCGCCGTAAGAGATGGTAAACACATTCAGTCATTCGCGAAATTCCATCAAAAAATATAAATTCATTTTCAAATCGACGTTTTTCTTGGCGTTGCCGTCCTAACTGCTGAAGGTCCCTAATTTTTATTTTGGGGAACAACTATTTTGCCATTTCAGGAGACTGAAATATCTGTTTGAAATAAAATTTTGGGATTTTCTGTTTAAGCAGCCGATTCACGCTGGCCTATAGGAGAAATTCTGAAGGTTTTGGTCTCTTTTATGGATAAACAGTCAATATTGACGTATTTCGCCAGCATGCGATCTTTATCGCTCCAGTAACGCAAGCTTCTCAAAGCGGAATTCTTTACAGAATCGTAGGACGTATTTTTGCAAGACTTTGTATATCTACGAATTATTGAATTGACCTATATAAAATTTCAATTAATTTAAATTTATTTTTGATATTTATTATTCATTATTTACAGATTTTTCTTTTAAATTTTGAAGGAAAAAGATGCTGTTCGAGCTGCGGCCTTTACCTTATTTGGTAAATTGTCTCGTTTCAGTGACGGGCCGTCAAAAGCACCGTTCCTGGAGCAAGTTCATACGAACTTTATAAGTGTTATGTTACACTTAAACGAAGAGGTGGAAGTCGTCAAGGTAGAGAAAAGGATTCACGTTATAACCTTTTAAAGATTAACGCTCTCGAGATAGCTTCTGGTTACGGCACTTTCCTTGACTGGCATTGGTGTCAATAAAAAAAAGTCCTTCCAAATGGCAGCCTCATACCAAAAAGCACCTAAAATTCGTGCGCTTTTCACGGACAGTTAACAGTCGAAAACAGCTGAAAGACACTGACCTCCTTAGAATAATTTCAAAATAGAGGGCACTTATTCAGGGCAATTTTCATCCACTTTACTGCGCTCTAAAAGACTTGCGCTTTCTCGTGCTCGTACTCGTTTAGGTGTATTTGTTCTTAGTTATCATTGGCTTGTTGTGAAGTTGTGAATATTTGGCTCCCCATTATGAAGCACGGACCTCGCTGCACTCGTTCCGTACGTCATGACCTCAAGCCAAATATTATCCCGTCCGGCCCCCCCACTCAGTCAATAAGTACATTATATTTCACATCTTGTCCGTTTCTCAGGCGTGTAAAGGCTGTCTACGGTCCATCGCTCCTCTCATGGGCTCCGAATCTGTTAACAAAATGTTCCAAAAACATTTGTTGGAAGAAGGACATCTTCATTACGGCGAGTTCATGAACGATCTCTCTAGACTTCTTGTAAGTACAGTCTTTTGATTCATCTCCAATTTCATGGTAAAGTAAACGGTCTTCAAACAACGTCAAGCATATAACACCGTCGATTGGTGTATGTCAACATCAAATAAGTTCCTTACCCTAAGACTTTCTGCTGTTGTTTCACAAGCTTGATTATTTGAATACCAGATTTTAGGGAGCATTTTACATGTTAAAATTACAGATTGTGTCATACCAGTTCAAACTTATTTCATAATTTTGCTCGAGAATATTTCGTTAGGAGATCGCTAGGAATCTAACCAGGGATCAATCGCTGCAAATGTGTTTCCTAAAAGATGCTCCGTAATGTGTTCAAAGTCTTGCCAGTTTCATTGACCTTATCTACCTTCCCTGTGTTGCAGGGTTAAAAATTTTCACTCATCTTTTTTTGCCATGTAGATCAATCCTTACGGGGTAGTCACCTCTCCCGCGCTAGTCACCTCTCCTACGCTAGTCTCTAATGTCTAACATTCTTCTTTACCCTATAGATTGTTGATTTTCCTGATAAGATTAATTTTTACGTGATGGGCTGCGTTTCATTCTATAAAAGTTCTCGAGATGACATCAAAGCGAATGCGGCGTTGCTCACTGGTGAGTGACCCTTCGTAATTTGAGGATACCGATTTGGAAGCCCCTGTAACAAATGTGTTTATTTAGAAATCTCTGGCATTCGGAAAGAAAAAACCATCCTCTGACAATAACCAAATTTTTAAGAAACAAATCACTCTAGGGAGGTATTTGGATTGGAGGGGCTTTAAGGGTATCTATGACTCCTTCCTTCCCCCTCTCATATGTCCAGAAAGGCAAGCAGTGATGAAAATGGCAGATTTGACGAAATTTCGACAAACTAAGGAAACGTTCGAGGATTTGACGATTTTGGTGAATTTCAGTCAAATTCATCAAAGCGAAATTAGCTTGATGGAATTGATAATTTTGACGAATTTTCGCCATCTTCGGTACCGCATGCATTTCTGGACATACCCCAAGGGTTATGATTTGTAAAAGATGAACCACTGTGGTATGGCACCAAATTCCAGTAAGACTATATTGGAGAACAACGCTTTTTGAATATCCAGTTTAGTTCCTTCCCCTTCCCATCCTTATTATATTCATCCCCAACTTCGCAGTCTCGTCTTTCTTGTTCTCTTTGTTGTTGTCCTGGTATTGGGGCGTAGAGAGAAAGAACCTTTCGAGTAACGATAAAGTTTTATAGATAACGGCTGTTCCCCTTTGTCATAAATTTCAGGTTTTATTCTCGGTAACCTTCCTCAAGAAAGAAGAGGTGAAATATCCAAAGACCATGTGTGTGGGGGTAAGAATTTTGATTTGCTTGAAAGCATTGATGGTATAGTGAAAATGATCGGCAACTTTGCACCTACCCCTCCTCCAACCCTAGTTAGGGTTAATGTTGGGTTAGGGGAGGGGTAAGTGCGCAGTTGCTTATATACTGACACTGATCCGTGAAACTAATGCAATTTGTGTTTATTTATTCCGTTACAGCTCTGATTCTTTTGCTGAAAGATCCATCAGGTCAAGTGAGATGTAAAGCTGCCGAAGCAATGAGCTTGCTTTATGACTACTAAAAAAACTAACAATTATAGTGTTAAAAATAAAATAGATGAATTTCAAAGAAAAACAGATTTAATGAAATTAAGATCGTTTACTTTACAGGTTTATCTCGGAATATTTTGCGTAAACTGGTAAAAGAACGAAAATAAAGACGAGATTTATTAATTTTAATAAGATTTGACCTCAGAAAGTGACCTTGCGAGACCACTGCCTTTTTCTTTACATTCAATGTGTCTTATTAAGTTTCAATTGCACAAGCAGTAGCAGCCATTTCCGCAATGTTCCCATCTAAAAGTCTTTGTACAGGTAAACAAGGTCGCATGCTGGTGACGGTTAGTGACTGCTAGGGCGGTTTCATTCGAGAAGACAACAAAGCAAAGCATTCAGGCGAGTAGTTCACTATTCCTTAAGACTGTCTCTTTAGCTGTTTTGGTACACGTGACTAATTAACCTTTGGCATTTACTCCATGAGTTAATTTCGGAGTTTGGCCACAAGGTTAAAAGTCCGATAGTTAAGAATGCGGAAGTACCTATGAGTCCACCCACCGGATACTAATATTGCAGTTCCTCAAAGGAACACTTTAATCATCTTAGACTGCATTAGATTGAAATTTATTAAATCGACTCTTCGCAATAATTTAGAAATTTGACAAATTATAAAACCTTTTTTTGGATAGAATATAAAGCAGTTTGAGTAAACGTGGTTCAACACATAGGAAATAGATTTTTGCTCAAGTGAAAAGTTTCGAGGTTCCTATGAAAATTATACGAAATTATGTTAAAAAAAACCATCGCTAGTAAGTTTTTTTCCATTTGAAAAAGGATTTAAAGTCACACTTCCTTCCATGTCCCAAGTTTGGTTTCAATGGTCATAGAGTTGTAGAATCGTATGGTAGTTAGGACAAGATTTGAATGAATTCCGATTAAGATAGTCAATAAATTTGTTTAATTAAATCTGTTTAGTTGCCTTTGTATTCAGAACTAACAGTTAAGGAAATTGGTATATACTACACACAAGTGAGTATTGCTATTCGCGCGCGCTGATTGGCTAGTTCGGAAGTGAATAGGAAGTATTATCACCTCCGAGCAGCCTATGAGACAAAATCATTCGTCAAGAATTTAATTTTCTGACCATTTTACAGTATATTAAAAGATATAAACTAATTTTTTTGGTATCTGTAAGGTATATACTAAAACGATCATTAATTAAGTGTCGGTGAAAGTGGTGGATAATTATCCACCACTGTTCACCTCCACTTAGGTGAATAAATGATCAATTATTTCCAACCTTCTGAGGTACTTTGACCTCACCTCACTCTTGTATGTATGCCTAGTTTCTTTTTAGAATAGCAGGCAAGGTGCCAGCGGAGTAAGTGGTTTTTTAAGAAGGCAGCGAAGTAGCTCCTGGAAGAGTCCATTCCTTTCGCGACAGAAGCTCCCACGTCTTTCGTAACTTCTTCAGAAATTTGAGCTTTCACTGTCGCTTGAGTTACTAGAGAATTGAGAAGGTTGTCGGTACCTGGTGTTGAACTGTCCGTGAGTTTAAAGGAATAACAAAACTATAAAAAGAAATCACCGTGTACGATGAATTGTAATCAGACACACAATTCCCATTGTTAGTCATGGTGATTACTAAATTTACTTTTCGTTACGAAAAGGAAAAACGTGTTACCTTTACAAGCAATTTTCTCTTTTATCGTGTTCTTACCGTTACTTTCAAGGATACCAACGCTAAGATTTATCAAAAGATTTATCAAGAAATTGTCGTTTTCTACAGCTGACTAACCGTGATCTTACACTATAGTTTTTTAACAACATGGTGAGGCCCATTCTCACTTTTTAAAGTCTGAATGAATTAAGTGAAGACTATCACAGAACCGGCTTAATCAGCGACAAAAACACGATAATAAGTTCGAAACGCTACTATTAGGCCTACCAACCCTGACTTAGAAAGAAACTCTAAGGATCCCGCTTTCCTGTCTGAAGCAAATACGGAAATTATCTTACGGAAATTATGGCATATTTACCTCATGAAATGACGTACGGTAAGCAGCATTAACGAACTATTCAAGAGCTTACGTGCAGAGAAATGGGGTAAAACGTGAAAAAAAAAAAAGACGCAAACAGTAACAAAACGGGACAGACATATAAGTCACCATTTATTTCACTTCTTATGTTGTGAAAGGCAGTAGAAAATAGCAAAGTATATATTTAAAAATAAACTTACAGCGCCGCGGTCCTCTTTGCCGTATGGGAGTTTAGAAATAGTCGTAAGGTTTCACTTCGGTGATCACATTGGCAAATCTGTTGTCAGTTCCTCTTTGGTTTGCTTCCATCAGGTTCCACTTTGGTGTTTTTAGCGCCATTTTCACATTGGTCTTACTGCAGTCAGTCGTTGCCATTTCAAAATAACTTAGATTTGCGGAAATGGTTTTAAAAATTCGAGAAGATATTGATACCTAGTTTCCATACATACTTACATACATGCTTTATTTAGCGTGGAAAACACGATTAGCTTTGTGACCGCTTAATACAGGTTTGCCGCTTTATACAGACTAGGGGTATTGTAAAAGATGATACACAACGCCACTTTATGCCATAGTTGACCGTTTAATATTAATGTACCCAAAAAAATACTTGAAAGATTATTCTTAGTTTTATTTGAGTGGTCCACTTTAAGTGACTGTTCAAAACAGGTGGGAGACAATACAAACAGGCTGTTGGGACTTTATAAAGAACGACCTTAATACAGATTCGAGCGTACATACATTGTAGCGAAAACTGTGGCTGCCAGTCACTGATTTCCGGAACTACTTTAAAAGTCATTTGAGCCAGGCGCCGCACGAATATCATAAGGTGATGCGTTCCATTGCTTTGTTGCAGTATAACGCCACGACTTTAGTCCATATCTGATAATGTTTACTTTACTGAGATACAGGTAGATTTAAATTTCCCAAAAGGTCAGCCGTTGTATTCTTTACATTTGTTAGGCTATTGAAACTCGTTGGGGCTTTGACAAGTGTTGGAGCTTAAAGACCCTATATCATGGTCTCTGGGCAAGAGCAATCATGCCCAGAACCAGATGTAAAGCCCTAATGGCCATGTTGATCCCGTTGAAGAAGATATATCCCATAAGTTGCGTAAAGTTGAGTCATTTATTGATTATTTTAAATCTAGGTGTCTTGCCTTGTACCAGCCCAGACAAAATTTAGCTATTGATGAGCGGATGGATAAGTCTCGCCACAGGTCTGGTATACGACAGTAAATCAAAGACATGCTCGCCAAATGGGGTATCAAATTGTGGGTTTTGGCAGACAGTTCAAATGGCTACACTGTAGACTTCAATGACCACGTTGGTAGAGCCGCAGGGTAGAAAACTAGTGAATTTAATTAGGTTATGATGATGGTTATGATGAGACTTTTGGCCTTTTCTAAATCAGGGTTACCATTTCTATGTCAATAACTTTTATAAATCGGTCCCATTGTTCAAAGATTTGTTTGCTCAGGGAGTCCTTGCCACTGGTACCATCCTGGAAACCAGGAGAGGCTTTCCAGCTGCGTTCAAAAAGAGTAAGGAATGGGCTAAGGGGAAAAAAAGGGTGACATGCGTTGGGAAAGGATCCTCCTCTTTTGGTACTTCAGTGGGTGGATAACAAAGTAATTTCAATGTTATCAACTATAGATAAAGTTAATTACCATGGTCTGCTCAACAGGAAAAGAAAGGTGGATGGTGTGTGGGACACAAGGGAAATATCACAACCTAAAGTTGTAGCTAATTGCAATAAGTTTATGAATGGGGTTGACCGATCTGATCAAATTCTAACCACAAATAGTGTACCAAGTAAGTCCACGAAGTGGTGGGAAACTTTGTTTTACCACCTAATTGACATGGCTGTAGTCAATAGCTTTATCCTTTTCAAAGAGCATAGGGCTTAGTTTCCTGACGAAGGTGCTTTAAAAAGGCCCTCTAATTATTCCTTGGGTGATTTCCGGGAAGAAATTGTTAGGCAACTCTGTGGTTTCTCCGATTATGGTAGTCCACCCGAGAATACCACGGTGAAATCACCCTCTTCCGCCCCAGAGGAGTTTACAACTGTCCATATCCCAGTTTCCTCTGATACTCAGAGACGCTGTACGGTATGTTATAAAGAGGATTGGGGAGATTTTGGGGTTCGATCTTATTGTAATGCACCGGCTCAATATCAGAAGTATATTCATGTTAGTAAGGGTTGGGATTGTTTTGCAGTGTTTTATTCTAAGAAGTTCCATAGCTAAATTTTTGGTGTACCATATTTCCCATAATTATAACATTTTGCTAATGTTTTTTCCAATGTTTTCTGATATTGTTTCTCAAAAATATATACAAAAAAAATTTAAATTAAAAAAAAAAGGTATCTTTTTTATACTTTGCTGCTTTTTTCTTTGTCAGAGAGAATAGTTGTGATTTAGTCCTAGTTCTGAGGACTCCCATTAGTTAGAAGGGATGTTAAAACGGCTAATTCATTCACTTAGTAACACATCAGGACCCACCCACCCTCCTGATAAAAAGTTGAATTTCCCCCCAAACATTTTTTCTGCTAATTTTTTTGAATGACATGACGCACATAAAAATTCATAAAAAATTCATTATTTATTCTTTTTCTATTAGATTTTCAGGAAATGTTGCTGACAAGTTAACAATCTACTTTTTTTTTATCAATTAATCTTAAATAATCTATACCTATGAGGAAAAGTGACTTTGACCTCAATTTTTACACTATTTCTTATTTATTTTGTCTTTTAAATTTTATTTATCAAGAAAGTCCTGGGTTTCAATGATGAAATTTATATTTTCCTAAGAAGTCCATTTTATACACTTTAAAATGAGATATTGTAGGTGTTATTACTGTAAATATTTGTTGAGATATAAATTAAAAACTGGATGTGGACAATTTTTGCGTTTTTTCAGCTGCAAATAATCAGTTAAGTTTACTTCAGATGGTACTCCTCTCATTTTACAAGACTAGTGAAGTAAATGAATTGTATCCTCGGTATCGTTACGTCAAGGCTAGGTCAATCTGTTATAACAGCACAAAAGTATTACCAATTTACGAAATATGCCTTTACATCCAAAACTGGTTTGCCTTCTTTCTTTCCCGTATCTGTGCTACAAATCCTGGAAGGTTTTTCGGCATTTTTATCTCTTTTGAGTGATATCTGCCTCCTCATGAAAAATGAATATTTCAAACTTGAGTTCATTTCAAAAAGGTGATTCTACTGTGTCGCATGTATGACTTGACCCAGAATATCACAGTATACCATCTTTAATCGGCTTGCAATTAATTTTCATCGGAAGAGAACGTAATATAATGATATAAGATGGCCGAAGGGTGACCTTGATCGACAACAAACGTCATACATCACTTAACTTCAGCTAATAACTAAAGGAACTCCATGTAAGCCTCTCAGTCAACACAGAAGAGATATAACCCCGCGGAACTTCCAGAACGGATTTTCAGACAAGACTTACTAGCTCCTTTGCAATTCTGATGATAGACTGACTCTCTTAGCCTAAAAGCACTCCATATATCAAAGTACAATGACGTCCACTTTTGACAGCAAGATATCGACACAATGTGGATGTTCAATTCTCTCGGCACAATTTGATCATAATAAAGATCGATCGGCTTCATTTTTCATTTCAGAAAATGCCTGTAGCTTCAAACGTCTTTGTTGTGTATCGGTAATTGAACTTATATTTAAGAAATTTAGAATAAGCCCTCTTATAAGTTTATGTCATCAAATGCAATACACCCGCTGCATGCTGGTAATGTTCATCACAACGAGTGGACAAATGTTGTGATTCTTCGCAAACTTTTCAAATAAAGAATTCATGATCAAGTATGTTTGAAAGATTTAACTCACCAGTGTTAACGTCAAATGCATGGGTAATCATGAAACGATTAAAGACTACCTGTCTAGTTGATAAGCATGACCTGTAAAGAATGTTTCGTGAGGTTTGGCAAATTGTCTCATTAATCCTTCTTACGTGCGACCTGTGTGTAGGCTTGGATCCAAAGTGATGTTGGGCTTACACCAAGGCCAGGGTCTTTCATTACTAATCGATGCGGGTGGAAGATACAAGTGCACTTAAATTGGAAAAAAAAAAAAAAAAGAAAAAAAAAAGACAATTGGAAAGCAGATCATTTCATTCCAACCCAGGTATTTATGGCCATATAGGTTTAGATTGAATAGTTTTGTAGTTGACACGTTAAAGGGTCTGTTTGGGTTGACTTGCTACTGACTACAAGCTATACTAATCTATGCCGATCATAATGAACTCATGATGACGCCTAAGTTTACTGGAGATGATTTTTGAGTAGCCTTATGATATGTAAATGTCATTCGGTTGATAAGTACAATAACTAAAAATCAGTCTAACGCATGGTTAAGTTTTAAGTTTAGTTTAAACTATGAATAATCAAATTATGACCAAATTCAGCTTTTTCCTCGATGAGAAGGCGAGAAGAATTTAAATATACAGATTGACTAGGTGTTATCTTCTTCTTCTTCAAATTGTTGTGAAAAAACCAGCTTGAGGTTCATTTTCTTGTGTTTTCCATCGGAATGTATTACAGAGTAAGTCTCATTCTTTTGATTATTATACAAGATATGTCCTTTTCATGCTCAGTCGAAGCATGATATTGAAAGTTTCGTTTGAACTTGAGGCTAAAATTGAATTCAATATACCTTGATAGACCATATCAGAAATTAAATTTGTGTTAATGGTACGGCATCCGTTGTTCTGGTATATTTCTAAACATTATAACGTGTTATTCATAACTTTACAAGGTCATGGTTTTGAGAGTGTATTTGCATGATTGAACTGGAAGGGAACTATGTACAATAGCTGTGACCTGCTTTTGTTCACGTTCTCATTCTTTAGATAAGAAACCCTGTCGAAATTATATCTACACATGTTCTCCCTGAGCAAGATTTAAAAAGAAAAACACAAAATTTCAAGTGCAGTAAAAGTCTGCTATGATATGCCAAAAACAAATTGTTAGCCAAATATTTTCTTCATTGCCCACGTATACCTGATATCCTTAATTACGATGAAACAAAAAATATTTTAGTATTTTGCACCAAATTGTGATTGCTATTTCTTTTCGGTTGGTTTCTAATTATTCTGTAGAATTGTTACTCCTATTTCTCTAGGCGAGAGATAATATTTTATCAGTCCCAGTTATACGGAAATAAATAGTAAATTCCCTGTCGCTGTGAGCTAAATAAGTTCCTTCTTGGGCTAAGCTTCATTGCAAATCCACTGTGTATAAATTTTGGGAGGAAAATATTACAACGTATGAATGTAATTTTGCAGCCTAAAATAATCCTAATCACCAACTTCCATTTTTATCACCCAAAACACATGGAGGTTCTTCGACATGTCGGAGTATTTCAAGCTTTTAAACGTAAGGTATCGATCGTTTCAATTTATGTCTTTCAAAATATATATGATAAAGCTTTCTTCACCTCTAGAGAAGGAGAATAGGTTATTGTTTGTATTTCTCAGGAAAAAAGTTCTCCTTAAAAAAGCTGATATGTAAATGAATACTGTTTAATAAGAATATTCCCCCAAGTTGACTCTCGCTTGTTGCTTTTGCCTGCTATTGTCGAATTAACTGGTTCAATTTTTGCCACCGAATATTGCTTAACGCTCTTTCGACATTACGATCAAATTTAGAATCCTACCTGTTTTCATACTCCCTGTATCATCATTACTTGTGAAAATGTTGTTGCTAGTATTGTGTTTTCTGTTTATCTGTAAGTGCAATGTTTTCTTGACCAAATCCAGCAGAATGTCTCAGTGAGGACAATTGATCTTGTAAAAGAGATTTTTGTTATTTCAATGCTAACTGTCCACTGGACTTAGCCTCCAGGCGTTTGCTTGTGTATTCATGCCGGCCCCAACCAGGAAATTTCTACTTGGTCTTCTTCTCCAGATTTGTTCCAAATAGTGTCACTTGACTTCACACAGTCATTCTAAAAGCACCACTACACGTATGCTACTACTAGAAATGTTTGACGCAAAAGGGACAATGTAGAATAATGTCACAAAGAATTAATTTGACCACCCTTAGACTTCAATTGACTCCCTCAGGTTGTTTTCTCTTCGAAGGAATTGCAAAGGAGTGCAATAGTGTTAAGCTATAAAATGATGCTGCATCGATGTCATTATCAGCCAAATTGACAGTAAGCCACGATAACTTGTATCAAGTATATAAACTCATCAGCAAAGTTTGTCTGCTCGAACTCGTGGTATGCTTATTCTGCTATTAATCACGTCAGTAGCCCACAGTAGACGTGAGGTAATGGTAATGTAAAATTTCTTATTTATGTGAAGACTCAGTCAGGTTCACCCGGTAAACAATAGCAATTGTTTTACTAACGTGTCAGAACATGGAGGAAACTTCTATAATTTGTCGAAATTGTGAGCATTTACTTGAATATTTCTTTTAAAATCGCAATGTCATCATTTGAAGTGACCTGTTTATATTTTTAGCTCTTCAGAGAAAAGAGAATGCACATGTTTTGGTTCCACGTCTTTTTTTATTTCGCGTTTTTTTTCTTTTGAAATTCTAGTAGCGCCCTTGTTTTGCCTCCAAGTTGTTATCTCTCCTAAACCGCAATTGTTAACCTTTGCACCTCTAGGCTCAGTCCCAAGTTTTAATCAGTACAATGCACAGATAATTTTAATGTCTAGGAGCTAAATCGTGGCAATTTGATCAAGTAACACTATAGACTATCTTCAACTAAGAAAAAATGTAGAAGAGCAAAGTAGCACAAGCAATAATAAATCAAGAAATAAGGATACGGTAAAGGATGGAGAAGATAAATGTAATCAAAGTAAGATTCTGCTGAAGTTTTCCTAAGGTGCACGAGCTTTGTCGTAGATCTGTCAAAGATGTTGAGTACCTACACACCTTTCAGCATTCAAAATGCATCAAAAACGATCTGGCCCGAAACTGAAAATCCAGCTGAAATAAATGGCACCGTTGATTCCTGCTCTAACACTTTTGTTATTAACAAGGTTACCGAGTAGAAACATTTATCTAGCACCAAACTCAGACCAATTTGGGAAGCAGGAGGAGCTTGGTTTTTGAGGTCTAAAAGTCGACTGTTTTTCATGTTCACGCTTTTATGGCGTACCGGAAACCGGGGCAGACGTGCAGGATCCAAAAATATGGCCAGTATGAAGCATTGGGAGGTCATAAGCTGCTTACGAGCCGATTGTTTATTTACTGACATTCAACTAACAATTACTAATTGGTATAGCACGCAATGGACAGAAATCTAACTATTGAAGCTTACTCTGTACTCTCTTATTCTCTAATTTCATCATCGATACGTTTTTACCGAATAAACGTTAACTTAGCCATTATCTGAAAGTAAAGGAGACGGTCATTAGTTATTACTCACACGTGGAATTTGTTTTTCTGGGTGGGGCCGAGAAGGAGGCAATGGCAGTCGCCAACAAAGCTTAAAGTTGTGTAATTCGAACAACAAAGGATATTAGCTACGTGTTGCGTAAATACATTTACATTTCTAGACGAAAGTCTTGTTGGTGCCCCCATATACAATTTATCGCCGCGATAATTTTTTCACTTTGAATGGCCTCCAAGTAAACGTAAAATCTTCTGAGTTACTAACCTGTGTGGCTTTCGTACAAACCAATTCAAACGCGATGTGCAAGGGTTTATTATTTCTTTCTTTTCCTTCTAGAGTCGTTAATGCGTGCTGGTAAAAATCTCTCTATCAGTAGGTTGCCGGAAGGCAAATTAAGATTATGCTCTCCACTAACATGTTTCAAAAGTCGGTTTCTTTATCGTCTGCTTTGAAATTAATTTTCCATACACTGATCGATCTCAGAAACCATCAAAGTATCAGAAAAACAGTTTTAAAAGAAAGAGGTACATTCTGAAAAATGGCCCATCATATGCTTCTGTTTCTCATGAACTTTATCCTATTTGTGTTCTGCAAATATTAAGATTAGGATAAATGTTTCCTTTTCCCCCTTCAACCATTCTTGCTTTTCAAGCAATACAAAGGAGGAGTTTATTCGTGGGGCAGTCCATGCCTCGTATTGAGTGCTACGGTTGCAAAATAATTAATTAACATCGAATAGCATCGACAGGGGGTGAAAAGAAACTCAGAGATTGAAACGACTGCGGCTTAACAAGTAGCCTGCATGAACTATGCATCGTCATTTTTACTGACCAAAGTCAAACGTATCCAATGTCAATCTCATGGATTTCGAAAACTTCGCTCATAACCAAGAATTATCTTTTCTCCGGATTCTGCCATCAACTTTGCTTCTACTCTAACATGAGTAATGGCGAATTGCATAACGAAGTTTCCAAACGCATCAGTGGCTCAGGCACATGTATGAATGCTTGTGAGCAACTCGAATGTAGAAAAAGTGTAGGGAAACCAAATGCCTCACCCCCGAACATCGATTGGACGATGACATTAGACAGTATAGGGTAATTTAAGACTACTGACTCTACGTTTTTATTCATAAAGACGTTAATATTAAGTGACTTTCCTGTACAAAATCGGTTTCAAAGTTTGATTAGTTGATAAATGGACCTTGTGTCGTCTTCCCATCTCGGCAATGATGTTGATTAACAAATCGCGCTAAAAGGGAAGCGATGGGATTCCGAATAACAATAGCAATAGCAAATGTTCAATAAACAGTCATGAAAAGTGGCTACTATAATACTGCTAACTGTCTAAACAATTAAAGAAAGGATTCGAATACAAATATACACATTCATGAAAAATGTAAAGGTATAAAATACAACAATGTCAAAACTCACGATAAACACAATTTTAAAATAATTAAAATAGGTAATAATGACCAAGATAAAAAAAATCAATGGCCATTCTCCCATTTGTTTACTTTTATTCGTGAACTCTATTCGTTCCTAAAACCATTATTAACCTATAATCATCATGGTTGCTTATGATCAATTTTTGTAACGCGATTAAAGGAGTTATTTCAAGATAGTTTAAGGGCTTTCTCGAAGAGTTAGTTGACGAGTTAAATTTAACGGTGATTTCTCAAGGAAATGAAGGAGGAGGAGGTTCAACATCAACAGGCATGGCGTCAGTGTAGTATTATAGAAGGTCAAACGTCTTTACAGAAAATTCTTTTATGCTAGGTTACCTGTATCATAACCTTGCTGTTACATAAAGCCATAAATATGTTTACCGCAAATCAAAAATAACTCTGGTCAAGTGCTCTTAATAGTTGATACGTATCAAGAGTCAGGTTACCTGCACGCTTGTAAACAGCTTAATGTAATGTTGTCTTAAGTAGAAATGGTTTTAATTGCATTTTAAATTTTATCCCAGTGAGTGTTACTTTGCAACCCCCTCTGTGGAAAAAAACCTGTTTTAAAAGCATCACAAATTATTTTGTGGAGACGGAGCATGAGGCATGATATATCCGTCAATCTACAGTAAGTTACGAGAATATTTGTGTATGCATGTTTTGCATTCTGTTTCATTATATCATTTCCGGGAGTAAGCTTGATTTTTTCCAAACACCTTTGATATGCCAACGTCAGGCTTTTCGAATTTATATGAAGGTCTACACCAAGTGTGAAAATGAAAACACGTTTTCACGGGTTGGGAAATTAATTATGCTTTATAGTCTCAGCTGTTAGGAAAGGCCTGACTTGTTTGACTAAAACCTACTTCACGCGATTACACCATTTTTCAGACAGCCAACACGCTTGCGACATTTTTTAACAATATTTTTGCTTAGGGTAAGGGTTAGAGTCTATGGCTCCCCTGTTTTCGAAGAACGAACACAAGTCATAGAATCAATTAAACTTGTAAGGACATATCGAAGTTAAAGGATACATAACATCGTCAAAGTCTTGATCACCGCGCGAAAAGTTTATGAAACAACGAAACTAAAAGCATATTTTTTAAACTCGTACTTCACAAAGTCATATCAAATGTTACCTCTTATTTGTATGTCGATCCGTCAATGTTCATGCACTAGCGATGGTTCAGAGGTTTAAGTCCGATGGGTTTTTTGCTTGTATGATATATTTCATTACAATCATGGTTAAAGACAGCAATAAAACTCGCAAATAAAGCAGTTTTAACAGCAAAGTTGCCATCAGCATCATGAAGCTACAATTAGTTTCGACAAGGACGAAGAGTCGGAGAATTCTGCATTAGTGTTTAGCAAGTAACCTTTAACAACACTGCAAATAATTTTGTTTTGCAAGGTTAAAACCACAAGTAGTTCACCACAATACAGAAAAGTAGAATTTTTGCATACCGCACGAAAAATCCCAAGTTTCAAAGTTCCCCTCCGATGTTCTTTATCTTTCTCGCTCTCCGCGATAGCCTCCACCCAGTATTCCAGTCGATCGTTCCGAGAAATTTGTTGCAAAGGCTCTTCGTGTCTCACTCCTTGATTCTTTGTCACTTTTCTAGTCTTAATGCCACGCAGTAGCGTATCTTTTACTTTAATGATAACCATGTGCGACTTCGTTTCAGGGGTTATCATTCTGGACCGATTTCATCCACTGATTTGGACTTTTGATTGTTTTGCTTGCTTGTTATAAAGTCTGCTGAAACGAAAGTCTGCCAACAATGGATTTTAGCTTTTTAGAAAAAGAATTAAAGTACGATCCGTACACTCCCACTAATACAATAGACTTATCATCCCCAGTATAACGTTTGTTGAGATATTTTTGGGCGTTTGCGGTAGAGAAGACATATGACGAAACCGTGAGCGAATCCGGCAGAATAACTTCAGAGATAGGGAAAGTGCAAGAGATTGGGTAGACAGCGTCGTTGACATTGAATTTCACTTGATTTTTTATTTTAAAGAGGTAGCATGATAAATATACTGTAAGGTTTTGTAAGTGTTCGAACTAAGAGAACGTTGTGAATGTTCCCCCGAGTTTCAGGTGCAAACTTTATGACTATCCTGTGGGGTTTCCTCTCAATACAGTTTGTCTCCTGCAATTCCACAATCAGTGGTACTTGCAACTAAAACAACATTAACATTCCTGAAACAATTTTGAATTAATTTAAGTATGGAAGTATCTGAAATACAGCGCGCCAGAAAGGGTCTCTTGTTGAGGTTTGCGCGTGAGTGTAATTCAAAATGGCGTCCCCTAAATGCTTCCCCCGACGCTTCGATTCTACCAGTCAAATTGTCATCAGTTTCCCTCGATTCATGGCTTTAGGACTAAATTGCGGTTTGCCATGTACGATTTATTTTGTTTATAACATCAACTACAGTTAGCCGCAAGTAAAAAAGCTTTTCATACGGCCCGCTTTCAGCCGAATTTTGTCCTCCTACTCATCCTTCTACTTGTCCTTCTACTTATCTCACAAAAACAGAATTCCAAAGAGGCCATCAGTTACTCGTGTTTCACGCTGTTCTTTGTTATAAAATTGGAAATAACTGACTGAAGGCATGTGAGAACAACAGCCACAATCTAATATTGAAGAACTGATTCATGTACCAGACAGATCTAAATTGCATTCTTTTGAAGTTATGATCAAGAGAAATCGTTCAATTGAAGAAACTTACATAACCTTATTCTACAATCCTTGGTCTACTCTACCTCAGTTGAGAAGGAAACGTTAAAATTAACCAGATTAAAGGAAGAATATTGCGCGATGTCATTGAACTGACTGTGCCTGATTTTTCCATTTCATCCGGATCGTCAGGTTACTTTAAAATATAAATCATCATTGAGAGATGTCGCAAAATATCGTCCCTTGAACTAATGAGTTACAGTTATTGCTACGTCTCTGAAATCAAACCTGCTCTTGATTCGCATCCATCTTTTCTCGAAAACTGTAACCAACGAAACTGCTTTCGCGTCTCAGGACTGAATCTCAAATTATAGCCATGAACATAGCACAGAGCCCTTTTGTCAAAATTGACTGGTGATCTATTATCGATTACTCATGAATACCTTTCATAATGGAGATGAACGGATCTATTTTTGAACTTCAGTGCTTCTGGCCATATGCAATCATGATGTGAGCTTGTTGAAGTTTTAACTCAGTGTAGCTGACTGAAGACTGATTTCTCTATTGGAATCCGTAAAAATTCAAACGAAATTTAATTCTTTCCCGAGAAAAAAAAGGAACGTGGGTTGTATCGGGAAAAATATAAATCCCTGAATGTTTTGCTTCTCATCCCTTATGAGCTGAAGTTCAGAAACGGAAATCTCGAATAGTTGTTTATCCTGTTTCTTCACGACGAGCCGGTTCTTCTTTTGAAATTTCATAACCAGTGAACGCCGAGTGGTCGAGGGGTTAACAAATTAGGTAACGCACGGCGGAAAGCTCAGTATGAAAACGTACCCCAGCCAGCAACCAATTGAATTATAATTTAAGAATCATAATATTAGATCAACACAATCCTGAATTGTCACGAAGGAGGACCTGTAAATTATTTCACCTTTGCTCTAACTTATTTCGTTTGTGCATTTTATACCTATTATCCTTAATTGTTCGTATTGGAAAAAGAAAGCATGGAAGAGCTCAAAATCATAACCAACGTCAACATGTAGACGTCAACCGTAGAATAACTAAAGCACTTTGAAGCTGTTTTATGTTGTTTAAGATCAGAATTTAAAATACTAAAGAAAAAGTTAAAAAAGAAAGGCTGAGAATTAAACAGTGGCAACTGGAATAAGAGCAAATCACAGAACATTCCACAAATAAATTTATTCGAGTTCAATCAATCAGTCAATAGACTTTATTTAGCCACGGGCAATTCATCAGCTATTTACAAAAGGATTGAACTGTAACTTCACGACCATAAATATAACTATAAACTACAATATATTGAGAAGCTGCTTTCCGTGAAT
This sequence comes from Pocillopora damicornis, assembly GCF_964200805.1. Lineage (NCBI taxonomy): Eukaryota > Metazoa > Cnidaria > Anthozoa > Scleractinia > Pocilloporidae > Pocillopora > Pocillopora damicornis. Next base: position 15,687,815 of record NC_142672.1, read on the forward strand.
GCCGTACCTCGAAGAGCTCTGCTGATTGTTCCGGTTGAACATTCTTATCAATTATCTTGTCTGCGTGAATTCCTCAAACTTAATGAGAAAATCACTCACCAAGGAAATCCGTCATGAGCAAGACTAAACCCTCATAAGATTACCAGTGGATCCAGAATAAAAGAGCAGTAGGTGTACAGCCTTGCAAATGATTGCGCACCGAAAATTACACTTAAGGAGGACCGGAAATGATCCAGTTGGAAGAACTGAAATGGCCTGAAAATCTACTAACAGCCAAATAATTGCAAACTTAAAAACTAAGTAAGTAAATTAACATGTAAAAAAGAGAATTAAGCAAAGGGCACTCTAGAAATTACTTGTTTTTGGCCCACGAATAGAAAGTTGGGGCTTACTTTAGAAGACAATTACTATTACATTTTTTTCTTTTTTTATTTTTATCCAAAAAATAAATTTGATATTGTTCCAAATATTCTTCTCGTTTGTTATGATGCTAAGTTTCTGCATGGAAAATTCTGATATTCATATTCTGTACAGTAATGGTCTTAACCAGCTAAACCACCCTGGTTTACACCTCAGGTGATATGAGCCTTATCCATTCTAAGTTAATGGCTAATTGCTCTCACATATAGTATCTCATTGCTCATGCAATCTTAACATACAGGCCAGCTCTGCACGTAATTTACGCGTTGTCTGACCGAAACTTCTTGTGTTGGTCAAAGACTTCAGAGGACAAATTTTAATTTTAATTTTTTATCGAAAAATAAATTCAATGTTGTTCTACGATTATTATGATACTGACTTTCCGCATAGAAATGTTATGATATTCAGATTTTGAACATTAGTAGAGCGGTGGTGGATGTGTATCTGCACTAGATCCGCTATGGAACACTGGAACATCAGTTTAACCAGAGAGAACCCTTAGGTCCACTAAAAATAGTATGACCATCAACTCAAAGTTTTTTCATAAATAAACACAGTGAGAATTAACAGAGCTGTAAAAATTGGTCTTGTGCGTGTTGTTCTTCAATTTTATAAGCATGATACTGTGTCATCTTTTTTCCGGCAGCAGTCCATTGGCGTCTCAGTTGCTTAGCGTAAAATCAAGCGATCAGCTGAAAGGCTTAACGTCATGGATATTATGTGCGGCAATTAAAAGAAAATTCAAACATTCTTAGTCATATTGCGGAATCGCGAAAGTCCATAACGTGACTTTGCCTTAAGAGTTACCTTCCCAGCAATTGACCAAGGACGGAGAGTATTTATGATGAGAACTGACAAACAAATACGTCATGCACAAACTAACATCGAATCATGGCTAACAGCTAGGAAATAACGTTAGATTGGGTTTAACTTCACAAAGTTATAGGGAATCAAAAAGTGCACCTTTAAAGTGCAGCTATGTGCACTAAATAAGCTCTTGAATCAGCACCCTATGAATATAAAAAACCTTTAAGGCAGTGCCCTTCTAGCTGTGCTGCTCTGAAAGAACTGTCTGAAATGATCTGTGTAATCGTTTTGTAGGGACCCTGAGCAGGAATGCACTCGTCGATGAAATTATGTATCGAGGGCTCAAAGACTGAGTAAAAAAAAGAAATCATATGTTGAAAGCAATCTCTTGCCAGGAACTACTGGGATATTTCGCATTTTTTCTAAGTTAGCGAGATACAGCTTGCCATGAAATGGAGAGAAGTGAAATGGCACAAACAGGTAGTTCATGGGATTGAAGTAATTTGCAGAAAAGATTTCTGAAAATATTGGCTTTTGCATGATAATACCGTACATGCATATTCATCAAGGACTAACTTGGAAACCCCCCTTCTGAGACGATCTACCTATCACGATCATATATGTTTCTCTGTAATCTCACTGGTAATGACACGGTAATGCAAATCGCTTAGTTAAGGTTCCAACGCTTTAGCATAAGCACGTAGCAGGTCTACGCCCACCATAGGAAGAAATCTAAAAGAACGATGAGTCCACCATGGCATGCAAAATTCACCTTTCGATTAGGATATGCACTTTCAAATCAATATTCCCGTGTAACAACATGGCTAATATATGATGTAGGCCTATGGCCGAACTGTTTGGCTTGGGGTTGGATAATGATTAGCCGTGCGCTTCTCGCGAATCATGTTGCACCATCTCAGTCAAAGGGATAATGATTTTTAAAAGACCATTGATTCCAATAGTCCAATAGATACTCGTTTGGAGAAGAATAATCATGTTAAACTTTCTTCGATCTCCGATATACATACGTTACGGTCTTCCTAATTTTTCCGGTCTCTTCCCTGAAAAGGTTATTTGTTACATATGATATAAATAAAGAATACATGCAACTAAAGCTAATTAAATTGAGTTTGTTTACGCTACGTCATTTCGACATAAAAATCATAGATCAGGTAAATGTTCTCTTTTGCTTAATTGAACTGAGGCGTCTGCCCATTGGCACACATTCGAAACTGAGCTATAATTATATTGGGTGAACCAATATACTTAAATAATTCTTTAGCTTTATTGCTATGTTAGATGTCTTTATTTTCCCCTTGCCTGAAACCTTCATTAAAAATTCCGGACTGCGAGGTTAATACCTTAGCAGTCTTTACGGTATGTGATTGGACCTGCGCTTGAGACCGAAATTTCAAAGCAGTTAGTGTGTACTAATCGACGCATTCTTTGTTACGTCATCATTCATATTAGCGTATCTTTCCTTTTCAGCCGGTTTTTATAATTTTTTTCCACAAATTTATTGTGTACTTATGTGTTATTGGGGGTCAAACACTCCTGTGCAAAAAAACTAAATTGGATAAGATATTTCATTCAAACACTCCTGTGCAAGAGTACTAAATTGGATAAGGTATTTCCTTGAGTTGTCAAGAACAGGGCAAAAGTTGCATGACAACTAATTTCCTGTTGGCCCGCAAGGTTATTGATGAAGATTTGGAATGGCAAGTTTGATATACTGGGATGATAGTCCAGCAAATCTCTATCTGATTGGGCTTTTAATGGAAAGGATCAATATTGAATGAATGAAATGTGGAGGATTCTGGTCTGTGTCGCACGAATTGAGCGTTAACATTACAGAAAGTCTATCCTTTTCAGTTATATATCATTAAAATTTGATACTGATTTAAATGTATGAAACAGTTTTCAACAGTATTTTTAGAAAAGTTTGTAAATTACTTGCCGTCGACTCGTGATTTAAAACCCTTTATTGAGTTTTCCCACCATCCTGGGTGGGTTATTACGCCAGTCAATCAACAGAAAGAGCGGTCTATTGCTTAGCTAAGTGCTGATTCATTACGAAGATCCGTTACACAAAATTTCCTTTCGACAGACCACGACTTAATTATGACTTAAATGCGTATTTGCTAAGAAGGGATCTATTTGAACATTAATTCTATTTAACGATCGACAAGAGCTAATGCAATTCTTAAGCAAGCACTTGCGTGTCTAGCCATGATCTCATTTGCATTTTCTGCTCTCTTGCTGTCAGCGGCTCTCGACCGATGAGCCCGTGAGAATTAACGAGAGGTCGCGCGGCCGCTTTCTAAAGTAATAGAAAACTCGAGACCAAATTGGAAATTGTGGCTAAGCATAGCGGAAAGGATGGTGAAAAGATTTTCGTGTTTGTGAACGTTGTATCGAAATAATTTTATAGTTACGTTTTCTGTTTTTGATTTTCGATCTTATTGAAGGCAATTTGATTGTTTTTCCGTGGCTGCAAAGAACACCTTGCAAAGGATGCAATGTAAAAAAGAATATACATTGACTTTTAAAGTGGTGCGGGAGGAGAACTAAATGTTTTCAGACTGCCTATACTTTCTGGTGATAGCATGATTACCCAACAAGAAAGGTCTGTGCTAAATTTGAAGTCTCGAGAGTAACGCGTTTATAAGATATATACGAAGGAAGTTTGTTTCTGAGGGCTATTTACCGCGAAAAACAAGACTACATACTGACTTTGTCGTTAACGATATAGGAAGAAATGCGTGCCAACCACTCAGTTTATTATGAAAGTACAAAGGTATTTCCACCGGAAGTCAATTCATTACTTCTTTTGGCATTCTTTGAGCTTCACCAATCAAGTGAAGAGCCCTTGAATTCCAGTCGGGCGCCACAGAAGAAAATCTCTCAAGGGCGCTAATAAAAACAAGATCCCCGTGCAATTTACAGGAAGATCACGAAAGGTAGTGAAAAACATAAATGCCCCTGTGATTTGCCTGCGGTTACGATTAAGAGAGCAAAGGAAATAATTATTGGAAACGATAAATCCTTGAGCTGATAGTCAGTAGTTGGATGAACAGAATAAACTTGTTGCTTAACTGAAACCGACTCACTACTTCCTTCCGTGAACGGTAGGCAAAATATTTAAGCAATAGACCGCAACTAGTACTTCTATCGGTTTACCGGCGTAATAAACCACGCGGGTTGTTGGGAGAACACGAGAAAAGTTTATTAATAAGAACCACAGGCGACTAAATAAGAAACTTTTCGAGTATTCTCATCAAGTCTCAATTGCTTTTTTACGCTTAGAAAGTGTGATCCATTGCTTTATTAAAAAAATAACCAGTGCAATAAATGATAGGTTTTTTCGACCAATCATACCATATTATAATCTTAATTAAAAGCATTTATTTCGATTTCCTACTTTAGAAACTTATTTATAGCTAGCATAAGTGGATTAAATGACACGTGCTTCAATATCTTTTTTCCTTTCGGTGGCCAACGAAGATGATCGCTTCCAAGTGCGGCCACAGACGATGAAGATATTCTGGGCGTAATTAGTTCCGGATTTGGAACGAAAGATTCCATTCTCAGTGCCGTGTTGCAGCATTTTTCGCTGATCATATGTTTATTTTTGGGTGTAGCTCTCTCCTCCACATATTTCTGTTTATCGCTTTTTTTTGTTCCTTTGTCTTGTTTCTTTTTACAAGGCTATTGTTGAGTCTCCAAGGTTTTAACATTAAGAAAAGAGCAAATGTTTCGCTTATCGCTGCACTGGTTAACCCTGAGCGAAATCTTAGCCTTTTGAAATTTTTAGCAAGTGGTTCCTTGTTTCCCTGAGCCTAAGATATTGATAAAAATGTTCCCTCTCTGTTTATGGCAGAATCTCTTGATCTTGTCACACGAATCATGTAAACACAAATTGATTCCACGAAGGGGAAAACATTCCCGCCCGTTTTGCACACTGCAAGGGTCTTTTTTGTTATAAAATGCAAAATCAACTGACTAGTCCTAGGCTGAACTGAGATATTTTTTGAAACAGGCAGCGCGGCTATTAATAGTGACAACGTTACTTCGCCATAAGTAAGTGGATCAGGATGCCATCCTTCAGATCATTGCAAGCAAAGCACAAGAAGACTCTCATGAGAGTTTGTCAGAAGCTACGACTGAAATAGAATTGCTTTAGTCGGGGAAAAGCTATCTAAGCAATTTTCCTACTCTAAACTCAAAATACACCGAAAAGCACTAACAACATTATTGTGAGAAAAACGTCTATCAAAATTCAAAATAGAAAAATGCATTATTTTCAAAAATTACCCACTGGAGAGAAAAATAAAACAAACTGATCTGAACAAATGATTACGAATGTGAACATTCTGCCTTGTGGTTAGAAAACAATTAAAAGGGATGAAAATAATGTTAAAACTATTCAAAAGGGATTCTGCCAACCGCATCGCTGTAATCAGATATTAGGTACAGTCTCGCTTCCACAGCCTTAATAAACATTTCAAAGTGGAAGCCTTGCTAAAATATTTACCAATCATTTGACTAAAGCTCTGGCCATATGTCGCATGGTGGCCCCTCTTCCACTAAGTTATATATTCGTCTAACTATGAAGTGCAAGAGAGAGAAATTCGTCAAAGGAGATGCAACTGATATTGAGTGTGCAAATGTATTCCTTTTCAGAGTTTCGATGGCGGTTTGGAAAATTTCTTGTCGTGCTGTTTATAGAACAGTTGTGCACGTGGAATACCGATAGTCCTGCTTTTGTGAGTCGGTAAGTATCTGAACGAATAACTTGTTGTTTTTTTTTTTTAACTTTATAAACCTCTTCTCTGTGTGTATCGCTACATATTTGTGGTGAACCCCCTATTGTTTTGTTGACCTCACGTTCAGAACGACTTCTTAATGGCTCACTGAGACTGACAGTGGCTCTTCGCAAGCCAGGCCAATTGTAACAACGAGAGTCGAACTTGATTCTGTTATATTCGTCGACAAGACGTCGCTCTCTCACATGCAGCCTCAAAACTTGACCTATGTTGCTCAGCTCCTACCAAAGTGTTACAAATTAGACCGTAGGCATTTCTGCTTTAAGAGTCATAAGTTTGGTGTTTACATGACCTACGCATGTAAACTTAGCTTACTTCATATTTTTTTCTTAGTTAGGCCACACTGCAAATCTTTTTAATGAACGCTCTCATTGCAAATATATTATCATTTTTCATTAGATAAACATTATCATTCCTACCACAATATTTCTTATTGTTATTATCTCTAAAATCATTGTTACAGTCATCATCATCATTGTCCTTAACATCACCATTATCCTCGATATTAATATCATTACTATTATCGAATTTTCCTCTGTGATGCTGCGTGTGCCAAGTATCTTCTTTTTCCAATGGTTATATGAAAGCAAAGAGCTTCTTCTATTGTATATATAAAGAGCTTTTTGTGTGATAATTCATTTTGTTAACAGTATTTCTCAAAAATCGGGTGGGAGCAATAGAAGCTAATTATTAATTTAAAAAAGTGTGCAAAAAGTTTTCATAAGATAATCCAGGAAAGGAAGGACAGGCCATGGCGTCTTCAAAGTTTAATTTCAGGAACATCGCCAAAGTTGTGCTCGTAGGCATAACCAAATTCCTTAGTAATTTGTACAACGCAAGTATATAAGTTGCAGATTATTTTTGTGTTTCGGTCTCGGTACATTTTTGACTTTTTGCCAGGTCTGATGATGTAATAAAACGCGGAAAAAAGCCAAATCCGATATTATTCGCTGGAACACTAAGATTACATTCGTAAACACATGTTAAGAAAAGCACATTAATCGAGGCCTCTTGGTATTAGAAACGAACAGGCCCATTGAGTTTCAAAAGCAGGTAAGACTTGAAGTTTATTCCTATAACAAAATCAACTTATTCTCTTAAAAGTCCTATTTTCTGCCAAACAAGATACATGACATGCTATAGGAGTTCCGATTTTGTTGCTCTCGTTTTTAAATGCACGTGCATCATGACCACTAGCAAGAAATTTGCGGGTTGGTTGACGGGCACTGTTAAAGTTCTCACAATTCTTTTTTTTTTTTAATCAAATTCGACACAAAATGGACAAAAATCATTTGAGCGAGAAAAAAAATACTATTTAAGTTTTTCTTTGACATTTTATAAGGTTACTACTCTACCTTCTAATGAAAACATAGCGGTCCTCAATGTACAAATTGAATACTCACTGATCTTTAGTGTGACCAATGTGACTGGATATTGGTCGCTCATGCATTGCATGGCCAGATACGAAGTGAGGTCCATGAAAAGCGAAGAAATTGCTAGGCTGATATTCGATCATCTCTAGATCGAAAAAAAAATGGTCATTAGAGGATTTATTCATAGCCAAAAGATAACGCCAAAATTCGTCAGCATTCTACTAAGCTGACAGTCTTGCAAGTTCATCTATTTCTTTTCTCTTTTTGACATTTATAAGTTTAGGAATAAATATTTGTTACATAGTTACCAACAAATGGATCAATCGCTTCGAGGTTTCAACATTTCCTCCGCCTCGGCCTTTGACCGTCGTCCGTGCCCTCCGGATGGGAAATTTAACCTCGCCTGCATAATAGGGGTGAACCGGTGGTGTCAAGACTTTCCATCGATATACAAGTGTCATATATTTAAATAAGGAGGTGTTTAATGTGAATAGCTCATTTCCGCGAGCGAATGGCTCAGAACAAAAGGTCAACGAGGTCTAGTTTTCAAAGCTCGGTCAACATGTAGAAAGTCACGGTCGCTGATTTTGCCTCTTCGAAAAAATTGGGTGGGGCATTTGAACGCAATTTTTGCCTCAGTGAAGGGGTATTTGAACAAACCATTTCTCAAAAGTTCAAATGTCCGAATTGATCGACTTATAAATACTAGCATTTTTGTATTTGCTATAGCTGATGTCTTCACAACACCCAAAAAGGAGATACTACTATTAAGAAGATGAAAATCGTGTCCTTATTGTTATCATACAAATACATCATCATGGCGTTGCTGCTTTACAAGGAAAATTTGATTTATTTACATTATTTTACAAACATTACTACTGACAGCGCCCTCGAATTTTTTCGACAGGAAATATAATCTTTTCAAGGAACGAACTATATTTTCGTAGTGAAAATGGAAAATGTCTCCTACGACTCGGGTTTAAGTGTCGGTCATTAGGGTAAATTTGGAGCTCTTAAAGTTTGTGATTTAAAATTCAGATTTTCAATTCTGGAGTTTTAAATTCTCTCCGGTTCTAATATTTAATTTACTTGATGAACAGGATATCATATGTCTACTTGCGGAAACAGGGTTTCTACATGGGATGTAAGGAAATACCCTCCTTTCTTTTAATTCATTGATATTCAGTGTCAGTCTAAATTGGAGTGAGGTCAAACTCACTGCATCCTGCCATAAGTTCTTGAGTATTACTCTGTCTATGATAATTCAGGTTTAGTACTGGTGTCTAGCACTAATTTTTGAATGACGGTAAGACTGAGGAGAAAAAAAAGTTGTCACTGGCAATGCAAGTGTTTCAACTTTCCAGTCACTAAACTTAAAGCACCTCATGGCTGATGAACATAGTTTCTTTACTCTCACTTACAATTTTGTTAACGGCGTCTTCACAAACTGGTTACAGTTAAATTCATTATTTAATTTGTTATCACGTCGAACGACTACGGGAACAATAAGGAGCTTACGTGATTCCAGAGTAATTAACGAGATGGAACACGCCGAACTATTTAGGTCAAGGATAGAAATCGCGTAATTCTGAAACACAAGAATCTCCAGTCTCATCAAACTGATGCAAGAGTGGATTAACTTTCTTACTTATTTAGTTGTTTATTTCGTTGTTAGTCGATCAGGTGCGGTTGTCACAAAATGGTAAAGTATGCTTTTTAGGCTCAAAAACAGCAATATTGAATTCGGTTGTACTTCTCCATCAAAATTGACCTTCAAAAGAGGCAACGAGAAAGAAAGAAAGAAAGAAATTGAAAACCACTGCACCAGCTAATTGTACCTTGCACCCAAGCGAGACGCGATCGTTGATGGATATTACTCTTTAATTTCCTTTAAAGGTGAATTTTTCTGACCACGCTTGAATCAATTTGGATGATAAAGTTGAATTCAATGAATGAAAATAGAAGCTTCGAAAGAACCGATGACGGCGAGGACACTATTCATGATACCATTATAATGCCGTAGTAGAAATCTCAAACCAATGACAATTTAGGATCTAGAAGTTCAACGAGTTGCCTATGCCAAATCTCGCAAAATTAAGCTTATGAGATATCTTGCAAGGGTATTTTTAATTTCAGTTAAGCTGTTTTCCTAAATAGGTTTGTAAGACTTGCTGGAAAGGTTATTGAAATAGACTCGGCGTTAAAGAAAAAAGAACAGACATTGAGGGCCTGGACGCTTCCTTCCGATTCAAGTTGTCTTGTTGCTACCTCTCCCCTGAAAAACGGAGGAATGAGTTTGAACTGCCCATCAAATAGATTCAGTCAAAGGCATTCATTTCCTTTTGACATATGGGAGCTGCAACTCTAAGTTGTATGGTACGCCGCCTCTTTATTCTTACCTCGCTCTAATTACCACGACTGGAAACAAAGGGTGGGTAGAATAGCTAAATGATGCATGCATATTCGATTTTCGCTACTATTACGAAATCCGAAAAAGAAATCGACTGATTATTTCAGTCTATTTTAAGAATTCTCAGCTTCGTCTGATGGATCATTTTAATCTGTTATATCAAGAATACTTTTCATTAAAGATTTGGGTCAATACTACTCCATCGTAAATCGAGTGCGTCGCCTTAAAATATTTTGTCAGTTGCTCGAGCCTGCTAGCCTTGGATCTTCCGATATCTTCAAACTATTGATTGTGTCAGGCTCAAAACACTTTTTTACTATTGTAGGTTTTGAAACAAAAACTATGAAACTCAGGGATTGGACTATTGTATTTTGAATTAATATTTATTAAAGAAGAATGAGGTCGTGAACAATTAGCTATTATTTGATATTTTGAACTTTAAGACGTTTTTTCTCTATCACTCCTTTGGTGGGGCTGAAGTATTGTCTGCCACCTGTTGCTTTTGTTTAAGATAAAGTCCAATATACTTTGTCTATTTTTAACTTTCTTAATGCATCTGATAGCTAAAAACAACTAAGTGTAAATGTTTATTTACAGCAATCGTGCCTTATACAATAGGCACAAAGCCAAAAGTGAACTAAAAAAATGAGTATAGCGACTACCCACCAGCAGTCCTTCCTGCTGAGAATTCTGTGGCACTTCCTACACAACAGTGACTTCTTTATTGACTTTGGCAGTCCTGAGGTACGTGAAATAATTTCACGACCGTGATATCAAAATTCAATAACAGCGAAGAATCATTTTAGAACGGATGTTGCACTAAACTGAAGTATACAGTGCTTAAGCCATTATCGGAGAGTTGGTGATTCATCCAGCGATCACAAAATCAATAGTCTAGCCGACATCGAATATAGCTGTTGCTTATTATAACGAAAGAACGAGACAAGAGGTGGTAAGGATCAAAACATTAGCTCATTAGAGGGTGGTTTTGTGGTCACTATACAGAATTCTATCATTTTGTGCAATAAATAATAAAGCAAAGTTGCTGGTTTAAAATGCTCTTTTTGACTGAAGAGATTGAGCATTGAGTTTCCAAAGTGTATTTTTAATTTGTTGTTATCCTCCCTTTTCCCACTTTTTATATCAGTATGAGTAAGAATTCCTACCAATAAGGTGCTTTCCAAGATACTTCACGGATAGTCCTGAGATAAGGTAGACGGCGACAAATAACAGCCAACAACAAAAAGATCAGTAGGGACAGTATCTTTTTTTAGTCTCGGTTTGGAAAATTTCCATGATGAAAGCCAATATATAGCAACCTGAATATATGAAAATTAGGCCGTTCGATAGAAAATTAATTCCTTCGGTTAGATTTTTCGTTTGCCTTATCCTTCAATTAGAGGACGAAACATGCTCACCACGAAGTAGAACAGCTTTGTCAAAGTTTCTAGATTTCGAAAGAAGGTTACTTCTGTTGTTTAATTATGTCATTTTGAATCTGTGTGAGTCAGCGATCTTCTCCATCTTCATAAAAACTTTTAAATTTTTCTTTCCCTTTGGTTCACTATTTTAATTTTGCTCTTTGGTATTAGTCCGCCCCTATGATAATTACTTCAGATTTTCATTCCGAAAAGGGATATTTCCGTGGATCCATAAAAAAGCTTAAAATATTGTGAAGTAACTCCTTAAAAATTAAAAGAATATTCCTCGTTGTCGAGAACCATATAGCTCATTTATTAATATCGGCGAAGTGTTTGATATTAGCAATGCAGGAGAAATGGCGAATACTTTCGTTACTTAGGATATAAATTCTTATTTCATTACTTTTTTTTACCAGCTTAATCATCTAACTCTCAAGTGATGGAATGATCTACATCGCATGCACCGGCGATTCAATACTAAACTAAAAATAGACGTACATGCCGTGTACTTCATCTCATTTCAGTAATCACATTACTTGGGAAACGACATCAGGCCAAAGAAGCATTTATCTAATCCCCTCTTTCAAAGCGGGTTCCACGTGTAGGCAGCAACTCGTGATCTACCCACGAGATTAACTAAGATCATTCTATGTCATCTTAGGAGGGAAATACAAACATTATCTCGAAAGTTTACTTTCACAACCATATCCTCTTTTAAATGTTGTAAAAACAAATCTGCCGAAAATCACGAAAATACAGTCTCCATATTCATTATGGAAAGCTGTCTGATAGCTGAAGCTTTGGACTACTTTTACAAAGATTGACTCTCTTCAGAGTAAACCAAATATTGGAAAAAAAATCGCAGGGCATACGTCGTTAAATTTTTTCTCACTCCGAGAATTTCAGTTAAATTCATTTTTCATCACTTTCGCCTTCAATTCTTCTATAGCGATCAAGACGCAGCTTCAAGACACGATATAGTTATTTCACAATATTGCTGTCTCTCCGACCATGTCCGTTGCAGACTACTGATGACGAATGGGAAGGGGTTTAGATATGAAAACTTCCTTCAGGAACTACCCGGGGGTGGACTTAGACTTTATCCAAGGCCGCCAAAAGAGATTTCAGGGGCTGAGAATAATTCTGACATATGCTTAGATACCACATTATTTTCACGCTGTTCTTTTAATCCTACCATTGCGGAAAAATTGTCGCAATTGTCATAATCTTCTAGGTTTGTCCCACACTTGTAATTGCCACCGTAATTTTATTTCCAAACGTTTTCTAACTCCATAGGGGGCGGGAGGATTTAAGACTATTATCTACCAGAATATCGGCTCTTTCTTTGAAGCTCAGAAAGCGAGTTAATAACTTTGTGTTGACTACAAAGCATTATCTAGTCATCGCCTACAATTTAATAGCATGATCAATGGTTCTGTGCAAGAAGGGAGATTATTTTAACTTCATATCAGAAACCCTCTCATTTATTTTTACTTGAAAGGTTTGTTTGATATGATATGTGCAAGAAAAAACAAGATCAACCATTCTATATTGTCGATCCATTACCATCTCAGAACATTTACTCTGTAGAGGGGACTTGCTTAAGTCCCGTAAACTTAGAAATTGTACACTGTGCTTCCACACTCGCTAACCTCTGGTAAAAGGAAAAGGTCCTGAGCCTTTATATTTACATCCATTTGTCACTTCCTTTAATCTAAGATTTGCATACGCTCACCAGTTGGGCTGTTTCTTGTAGTATGACAAATTGCTGATGGTGCTGACGTCCAATCGATTTCATTCGTTTCTTTTTAGCAGCTCAGGATGAAAGATCTGGTCAGTACCCTTATCTTATTGTTCACTCTGATGTCACTTATCACTTTTACCAGTGGAACACAGCCTCAAAATGGCGGCCAGTTCACTCAACGCGAAATAGACGCCTACAAGAGATGCAAAAGCACAGCTTGTGTTGCCCGAGTCTCTCTTTGTATCATAAATAAAGATTGCGCAAACTGCAGGCCTATAGCTGGAAAAAACTGTACATGTTGCGAGGACTGCTTCAGATGCCTTGGTCAGAAACTCTGGAAAAAATGTTGTGATTGTGTTGGTCTCTGCACTCACACTCCTCGCAATGACACGAACAGCACGCAGCAAATATCAAGCAGTTACGGTGACTTGAGCAGGTCTATACCAACTATGTTTGACATTATCAGTCAAGGATCACATTTTCCCATTGCCTTCATGACAAGGGGCAAAAAAGGTTGGTATTTTGTGTTTGAAGAAGTCTTAAGTTTAAGAGCGATTATTCGAAAAAGGTACCAGCACCTATCAGAAGTTGGCTAATGACTCGGTTTCACGTTCGCCAGACGAATCGATCGAAAATGTTCAAATTGGTAAACCAAAATATCGTTTTTGCTATCACATTGCACTAAAGAAAGGACAATCAATCTCTGGATGAGATTGTTACTCCAGATACAATGATAAAGATATTTATGCACAATTAAGAGTACCAATAGAACGACAAAAAACATCCCTTTGGAAATATTTTACGGTGATGTTTCAACGCTTTCCTATTTGACTTATCAACTTTTGTTGGCTCCTCGAGAAAGGGAGCAATGACTTCTAAATGCAGAATCAGCAATTAGCAGCACCGCATGTGTTGGATACCCTAAACTTTAATGCAAAGATATAGAAAGTTGATCGTGAAAACTCTGCCTTATTATTAAGCGGTGTTGTGGAGAATACCCCCTAATTTTTCAAGAGGCAGAACTATCCTGTGGTGATATTAAAGTGTCGAAATCAATCATGAACAGTTGATCTAGGCTTGACGAGCGTTCGAATACCGCCAGCTCTCGATTCAAAAACACCTGAAATAGAAAATATAGTCCTTCAAAACGAACCATGAAATACAACAAAAGGATCGCGTACACGCGCGTACATGTTTGAAACAACACAAATCCTTCTGAACTGATTTTAAGTGCCTAATTCAACATGACGAAAATGGACAGAAGGGTACAGTTGAATGAAAATTAAATTAATTAATTAAAAGCGAATCAAATATTGCGGCATTTGGATCGATCTACGTTATTCCTTTTGTTTGTGGTTCGTTAGTCCAAGAATAATCGCTTTGAAATAATCAGACGATAAAGATCATAAAACTAAAGCGTCGATCGATTTTGATAGGCTCGTACACATCGTGTAATTTTTCAAGCATTCTGAAACGCAACTGTCTCAAAACACTATTAAATTTCTCCAAATTTCACTCAATGAAGTACAGGACGAAATCTTCGATTTCTCTATCAATATATTTCCCAAAATAAATCTGGTTTTTAAGAAAAAAAATTTGGCCCTGCCTGTTCCTCTGCGTTTACCGTCAGCTTTGTTATGAATTCGCTGACACTGAGCGGTAACAGTCTCCATCAACGGGAACTCCAACGAAAAAGTAATACCAACTTTCGTATCGTGAGAACTTAGCTCATCAAATAATTTATTTTTGTTTAATTTCGCGTTCTCAAGTGGTTGCTGAATCAGGTTGCTTTGTGCTTATTTAAGGCGCTGCGGTCAATACATACAAGTTTGTCTTCCGTAAAATCAATGGGATATTAACCTTAGTAAGGCGGTTGGGCGAGCAAAATAGTAAACTACAGTGTTACAGTAAGTATGCATGATCAAAACTACAACAAAATGAACTAAAAATGTAACTATGTATGAGAAGCTGAGCCGGTTAATCCACTGAGGCAACATGAGTGTAATATGTTCGCTAAAACATCGCATCTAATGACTATTCTGGTCTACTGTGGACATTCTCTATGTAATTATCTGGCTTAGTTTACGTATCGTAAATAGACCTTTCATACATTTATCGCTCCGTAAATCACAGTCCTTAAAATGACACGCGAAAATTGCACAATGCTTCATACTCGGCCAAATAACAACTAATATACTACGGAAAAGCAATATCACAAACTTATTTTAGTATCACTTTCTTTTTTTGGATCGAGCAATTGCAATAATAAAAAGGGCGGAAAGAGAAGAAAGCGCACTTCAAAACTGTCACGTTTGCCAAATATCTAATGGTCTCAAATACTGGTACAATAACTGAGTGTACACTTTTTCGAAGGTATCTTTAGAAAAAATACTTTCTGCCATGCATTCAACATCGTCTTTCCCACTCTATATTGCAGGTTCGTCAAACCATTGCAAAGTAGCTTTCTTTCATAGGTGCGTCGCGAAAGAAGATTGCATTGTGTCCTGCGGGGACATGGGATCTCATAGGTACCGCTGGTTCCGGAATGGCTGCTGTCAGTGCGTAGGGCACCGATGCAAAGACTACGGAGAACTTCAACCTCTCTGCCAGATGTGCGGGATCAATTAAAGCTCTGCATATGGTGTCAAATGAAATAGAGTTTTGCATTCTTTAAAAGAGACTTTGCATCGCTAATGAGTGGGAAAATAGTTTACAAAGGATCATAAAGTTATATTTCTTCTCCAAGAATCTTAATCACAACATCACCACTGATCGATACCATTTGCTACACCAATCGTTTGCTACACGGTAATCCAGTTTAAAACGCAGAATAGATAAGAAAACTTGAGAGCATTACTGAAAAAGAACATTTGTTCATTCCAATTTCTATTCCCCTTCTAGCTAGAAATATTGTTAAGACACTAGAGAAGAGAACTAAACAAGAATTCTGGCGACAGAAACATCCGCTTGTGTCAATTCATTCCCCATCTTCTTTCGGCTGTTATGACATCGTCACTCATATGTTCCCTACATAAAGTTGAGAGGACAAACTAGCTCGGATTATCCTTAAAAATATGGATATGAGCTTATCTTCTCTTAGTTACAAATAATTTTTTATACCATGGCTTCGAGTTATCCTTGGGCTTCAGAATCGAATGGGAATTTCCTGCTGATGTCATGAGAGTCCCATATTTGATACATCAAGTTTTCTAACTTAAACCTTCACTGAAATCTTATTCTCCGTGATATCGAATTAATGTCGAATTGAAAAATACAGTATATCTCAGCTGCAATTTGTTCCCAGAAAATTAACTACAGTGTAATCTGCTTAATTGTGCAGTGCACACTTTTTGCAATAGTTACAATGAAGAAACATAGATTCATTACACAAGCAAGGAACATAGGCATTAGAGCAAATAGGTCGCCTTTGCCTACAGTCGGAGAAAGCTAAATTGGACCTTCAGTTTTTGCAGTCATTTGCTAATTCAAGCCGGTAAAAGTTTACGTTTTCTAAGTTAAGGATGGTCAAGGGCGCTACCTCATAGTTTAATTTGTGCGTTCACATAAAAAAAAAAAACATGTATCCCATACCTTTAAAGCTTTTTATTTGCAAACCGTTTGAATCTTCTTCTTAATTAGCCATTCCTTCAATTTTGCTCAACCCTTTTTGCATATTTATCCAACACCACTCAGTTAAAGTATGTTATGTCTCTCAAGTTAGAGGTCGTTTCGCAAGTCACAAGAATTGACACAAGGTGGTTCCCTTAAACGCATAATAAATAAAAGACAATAAACGATTAAAGCATACCTTATGGTTTGAAGAGCCTGCCGTTTGGAAGAACGAGCAACTTTTGGGGGCGATCGATGATCCGCGTGAACACAATGCCCACGGCATGACTACCTTTGTAGGGAAAATACGGGGTCACTATTAGCATGCGTTACTCGGCCGTTAGTCTTGTCCGATGAGTTCATAGCTAACCATTTTTGTTTGGAGCTGCAACTGATTCACGCACCCAATGATCAACTGGCCACCGTATAGAGTTTCTAAAGCTGACGTTTCGCATTAGCCCCTCATAAGAGCGAATAGAGGAGTAGAGGAATTGTGGGTTGACTGTTTGTGTGCAGGAAAATAGAGCTACGCTATTGGTTGAAACATGGAAACGTGACAACACGAGAATAAATAAGTTGAATGGAAATGAGGATATAGAGTGCCGATTTGAAAGATAAATTTTTGTCCTACAGTTTTGCATATCTTGTTTCGTCGAAAGGGTTTGCTGTTTCGCGGCGGTTAGGCAACCAGCATCGCTTTTAAAGGGGTCCGTGAATAAATTATATGAGTTCATTGAAAATTGAGAAGACGGTTACAAAATAGTTACAGTGCCGAGTATACTAAATTCATGGCCATGTTTTCTTTATTTCGGAGATCGCCGGTAGACAGATTCTGGCCTCTAGTTTAGCCGTTGGTTTCATCTACTTCTCTACTCTTTCTCTGGGTAGCACTTTTTTTCCGCTCTTCCACTTTAGGATTCATTCTCTTGGACCTCACTTTCCCCATGGATGTAGATTTGCGACTTGACTGTAGAATCATACATCTCCAGCGAATTTGAAAAGACTATTAAACCGAACCCTACAAGAATTTTTGTGGTTTTTAATAAGAGATTATGAACTGTTTATATTCTTTAGTTCTTACCTACTTATATCTATTGAAGGACAGACGCAAAGATGACGTCGCTATTCGCAAAATTTTGCTTCTTCATCTTATAAAACAAATACATTCCTTGTTGCCGTGGGTCTTTACAGTAATTCAGTGATCACTGACATACTAGGCTGCGCCTCGTGTACCACTTTGTTCTCGCCACATTTTGAAGTCATCACAGACGCACGGAGACATGGAAACTATTTTTATTTGGAACCTTTTGGGGTTCAAAGCTCGTATTTCTTTAGTCTACGGTATGACCGCGTTGACAATTGCTTTGATGAGTTGTGACATGCTCTGAGTAAAATTTTAGGAGCCGAAAATTCAGACTTTTTTTGCGTGGATTCCCCAGCTTAAAGCGCCTGGATAGGGTATGTAGATCTTACGGATTTTTACGAAACTAGCCTAGAAAATGTTCACTGGTTTTTAACGCGCCAAAATGTCTGATTCTTTTTTGATATTTCAAATACTATTCCTTTCAGGCCTTCTTATGTAAAGAGGATCGGCAAGCACCGTATTTCATTAGCCGAGTTCAAGTAGATTTTCTCGGCAACCAATAGGAGAAGCCTCACACACTTATGCATATCATCAACTGCTGATTGGCACTTTGCGGTTTATTTTTTTGTGCGTGCGAACACTAAAGGCAGGTAAATCAGTTTATATCACACATGGTCAATTTGGCATAAAAGAGCTTGCACACGCTTACCATTATATCAAATCTTTTTGATATAGCCATTTCTTCGGATTCTTGAGTTTTTAAGCGTCACAGTGATAAATATTTTTGTGTTTCTTATTAAAAGCGACGTGCGTATGAACGACTTTCCGGAAGACACCCCCTGAAGGTTCCCAGAAACCTTTATACTGATCGACGCCTTGGAGAACGAGATTCACAAAGAGTAAGAGACTTATCACTAAATGCTGTTTAATTACTTCCTAAAATCATTTTATATTAATGTCATTATCAAGCAATGTACTATAGTTTCCTGCTCGCCTGTTCATTTTCAAAATCGGTTTGAAATCAGTTGACTCAAACAAAACCCCTGATTTTTTCTCACGAAATCTAGAATGCTCCTGTGCTTCAGTGATTTTATCGACTGCAGAGGACAACTCGTTTAGAGTCTTGGAGTTGGACTTTTGAGACACAAATGAAAAGAATTTGAATATTTTCTAACGATGAGAGAGTGCGTGTTAGTCATGTGAGAGAAAGTTTTTAAAGCGGCATTTGATTGGGAAAAAGATGGAACTGCCATTTACGAAGGAGTCGCTTAGAGAGGATAATCGCCCAGGAGAATGTTCGGGTAAATGAGTGTCGATTGGACTTTGTTTGTTGTAATATCTCGGCATTTGGGTGGCCGCATGAGAATAACCTTTTTCTAACTTCAGTTGGACATCAGTTGGACAACAAGGTTATGATCCCTGCGCCTGTTTTGGTGCCAAACCGTCCGAAATATTTTCTGCTCGTTTGGTGCCAAACCGTCCGAAATATTTTATGAAAAGTATCTTAGTTTAATATACGAGCTCGTCAAAATACGGCACAAGTCGTAAAATACTCAGCGATACTACACACCAAAACGTCGAATAAAATATATGTATTAAGAGGAACGAAGACATATCGAAACGGTGGAACAGTTATCTACATTACACTCTTTATTGTGCGCCTATCGGTCTTGCACTGTTCCACTGGCTTAGTTTTGTGTCTCAATAGAAATTCGGTGGGGTAGCGCCATATTTAACTTTAGCACCGTCTTCCAATAATTTTGCAACAGTGACTGTATATTCAGAACTTGAGTTCAAGTGGTTGTCGTTTTTTTAGACCTTTTTTAAACCGTAATTAATTTTTTTCTATATCATTCCGGTGGCAAATTCTTGGACCCTTATCATATTAAGTTACTAATGCCAATTACTATTCAATGGTGGTAATTGAATTACCCCTTGATTGGTGCAGTTGAAGATTGTGAGACTGCAATGTGCAAGCGTCTTGAATATAGTTACCAAAATTTGAGGAAAACACTTCCCTTAGTTCTTTATCAATTAAATTACAATATGACATCAAGATGAGAAGAACATGATGGTAAGTTCTCTTTGACTTGATTATTGATGTTAGAAGTTCATACATGTTTGTCTTCATTTTAACTTCATTAAAAGTACTGTGTCAAAGCAGAATTGATTCTCAAAGATGATGATTACATCGTTGTCATATTTATGCACAGTGGCGAACAAAGGGAAGACCAAAGTGCAAAGGAAGTAATCACAAAATAACTGAGAGGCGTTCGATTGTGTATTTGTAATAAAATTAGTAAGGTTTACCCACTGAAAGTTAGGAATCTTCAAAGTTCGTCAAGTTCGCATTCTGATGCAAAATATCCCCACCTCAGGTTTTCTGAAAAAAAAATCAAAGAATTAAATGAACCCAATCAAACATTTTTGTTTTCTCTGAATTATCTGCACATTTCATTGAAACCCTTTAGCTTATAGCTGATTGCTGATTGTAATGGTTATCATTAGACTTTAAGTTTATTTCGATGCTGGTAAAGGTTTTTTTGACTGGATTTACTGACCGCTCTCCAAATTTGAATTAATCTTAGGGATAACTTCAACCAAGCTGTGACATGAAGAATAGATCATTTTGAAACTTTGGCACGTTTCAATGTGCCTCGTTTGGAAGTAATCGAATGTATCTTTTCGAGTTGTGTCGTACTTTTTCGAGTCAGAGGGTCAGTTAAAATACAAACAACTAGTAAAGATACCCGGTAATACTACACACCAAAACGTCTAATAAGTTATCCAACTGCTTTATTTTATGCCCATTTCTTATAATACGTGAAAAGCGAAGCAGATGTAGAAATGTAGCACGCGCAGCCGACTGGTTAAACAGGTTTTTTGCCAGTCCAACATAACCAAAATATAAGCAAGCACTGTGACCTATCCTTTTCATTGAAATTTTCGAAACAGACGTTGTCAGAGAAAGTTTGAGGAAAGTTTTAAAAAAATTGTCGAGTAACTTTTTTCCTGACGGATCGCCTTGAGAAAATGCTTTGTTCTTGATCAAAATTCTTTACTTTTCTTAAAAGTGGCTTGACTCGCAAGAAAAAAAGAATAGCTAAAACAAATGACCTCTCGATATCTGCTGTGTTCGTCTTAAACTTACTCTTTCATTGACAACAACAACGTCGAGTCTTTTACTTAATTATACATCGATTTCATTTAATTCATCGAGCAGGCTGCAGAAAATGTCGCTGCATGTCAATTTCTGCTCGACAACAGCCCAGCCATAGGAGACTGTTGAGTCTGTTTTGGGCCGAAGCATTTGGTTCTGTGTCTCAGGAAAATAGGTATTCAGCGTAAAGAGGAAATAATGGACTTTACCTTCCTCTAACCCCTTTCGATGCACTTTTCCATTGAGGTGGTCACCGTCTACAACTTGTGTTATGAGTTGCGATGTGCTTTACTGGATCCAGTCAACAGGTTCGTTTGGTTAGGGTCGGCCAGGGGGGGTAGTGGAATACCAATATACCCGAAAAAAAATCGACAAAATACCCCAAAATACCCCAAATTCCTCCAAATATACCCAAAAATAATGGAAGCTTTGAATACTTTATACCTGAAATTCAAAGAAAGTGATATACTGAATACCCATATTTAAGCTGCAATATACCGTATACCCGATTTAAAACGCCCCTGAATACCGAATACCCAAAAACCCTGGCCGACCCTGTTTGGTCTCTACACTGAAAATTGCACTTCGGGCTGTCTACTTAGACTTCTTATCTTGCAAGAAACTGACACACGTTTGAACTGTTCTCTAAAAAAATGAAAATGCTCGCGAATCGATCTTAGAAAGGAACGCCGCGATAGGATTTTCCCGCTCTTTCCGTTTTCCATATAAGGAATATGCGCGCCTCAGGCTATTTTGGACGTGCTGATTGATGCTGCCTGTAGTGGCTTTTTATCAACGGAAATTTTGAGTCAAAGCTTCTAAAATGTTCTGCTTTCGTGGAAAGAAAATTTGTTTTCATAAGTACTTTTATAATGTTATTAAGTATTTATTTGATTTAGTTGGTCAGTTCATTATATGATTTAATCTTTCGTTCAGTTATATTTAGAATGTAGTTACTGTACGAATTCGATTTCCGAAGTTGTCTAGGTTTGAGCTGTGGTGATGAGTTTCCGAGTTGTGACAGTCTTGTCTAACTTCTGAGTGGATGCACTTAGTTTGTCTGCCGTTTACCTTGCTTCGGACCTCGGCACACGAAAGTTCACGTCAGTTTTGGCTGACGCAGTCAGAGATTGATCAGTTGATCGGAAGCATTATGATTAATTATTTTTTGTTCATTTCGAAAGTCTCGTGAAATTGTTTGGTTTAGTGTACTAAGAACAAATGTTTAATCTCCCAAGGTCAGCTACCTGGCATCCCCATCCATATCTGTCAGTAGTGAGTGTATAGGCATGTTCTTTAGAAGAAAGAAGAGTAGACTAGAAGAATGTAGACAGTGAGGACAAGTGTAGCGTTAGAATTGCGTAGTTAAAGTGAGTGCACAATTCAGTGAGATGTAATATGGGGTTTTTTTCTTTCTTTTTCAGCGGTGATAATCAATATCCACGTTAATTTTTATCAAACTTCGAGTCATCTTATTTGTTTGTTTCCTTGTTATCATGATTGTCACAATCGTTATTTTGCTTTTGTTCTCTGAATAACCGACGGAATTACATTTCCATTGACAAGATAAAAATAACCGGGCAAGTTGAGACATGCTTGATTACTTAGTTGTTAGCTATCCTGGAACTAGTTTTGTGATTGGTCAATACAGTAAAATAAATTGGCGGCATTTTAAGAAAGGATATTAACAGCATGTGACTCGTTCGCGTTCTTCCTGTGAAAGGTGCTGAGTTTAATCAGCAATCTAACCCTAAGCAATTACTGGTTTCAATCTGGTTCATGTTCAGTCTCTGAGCATTGATTAAGCTTAATCCTCATTGCACTAGCTGTCGGGTGTGTTTTTTTGGGTTTCTTTCGCACACGACGCGAGGAACTTAACAAGAAACCTTCGAAGAATGGCGGGCGAGTTCTGGATCCAACACTGGGAAATACAACAGCTTTCGAGGCTGGAAATGACGCAGAGATTCTGGGGAATACAGCCGTGAGTAATTTCACTTTCTGTGTTCAAGGGTTTGCCCTGGTTCCCTTTTCTTTGCTCTTTCTTGATTGTTTTGACTGCTGTTGTCTACATGCTGTAATATCCAAAACCAGTGAACAGTAAATTACCGAATTGTCGTGCAGGCCTGCTTTCGAATACATATGAAAGTAATAGGAACATGTCAATTCGCACATTCGTTCTAATAGAAACTTGTTTCACTTTTGTACTTTCCACAATTTCCCCTTTAGAGAACGTTGTGGTTTAAAATTGTTACTAGAATGAATCGAAAGATTTATTGTAGAATATTTTCCTTGGGTAAAATGGCAAATGGTATTTGTTATGGGTTGGGAAGGGGGGGGGGGGGGAGGTGTTGGAGGAATGGCAGTTTTCTATTGACATTTCAGGAGGACTTTCCCGGTCAATAACAAGTACATGACACTGTTCCACTGAAGGATAAAACTCTCTGAACCAAAAAGTGATCCTGGTTTTTCTCTAAAAGATCATAGGGGACTCCTTTCAATGTTGAGGAACAAGGTGGCAGAATTGTAATTTAGTTCCCTTGTGGAAAATAATAAATCTCTTGAGAGTCATATTTAACCAGAACAGATTCTCTTAATCATCATATAAAACAAATAAAATTGCAATCAATTGAAATCAGAATTTTCTGCAAATCAGAATTGAAGGCTCTATATCAGTGAGTCTCAGCCAGAGCATAATTTCATTAAATACATATACTAGTTTCATCTACAAAGTGCTATCTACTCCAAACTAAGGGTTTACATAGAAAAATGTATTGTCAGTGGAGCAGTTTTAACTCGCAGGAAAACAAAATTCTTTTCCCAGTAAGAAAAGAAAATAGCTCAGGTTATTGAAATTTAGTTGAAGAAATCTGGAAGAAGATGGGTGGCTGGCTGAAAATTATCTGATGTTTTAGCCCCAGGATGATGGACACCTTATCAGTGTGAATTAGATGTTGCACAAGCTAAGAGATCATTGTGTGTTAAGTGCAGTATACCAAATAAAACGAAACTTATTTTCTTAGGTTCTGTTAAGAAAACACTTTTTAGTCTTGCATCCAATTCAACATCTAATTTTGTAGTGCAACTGTAAAACAGAAACCAATGCATGGCAGTACAAGTATTTGAAATGAGACAATATTTATTAAGGTTTTAAAGCAATAGCCTCTGGTTGGTAATTAAAGAAACATTAGAAAATAAAAGAAGTAGGTAGTGTTCTATGAGCAAAGCTCAAAGATGTTATTTTTTAATAGATTATTTACGGCAATATTTTCCAGGACCTTGTTTATTTTCCAGGAGTGGGGTGGTCTCTCTTTGGGTCTGTTGAATGTACTTGATCTCTGGTTTTCATGGATAATTGATAAAGTGTTGTACAGGTGGGAAAAAAAATTAGAAAGAAAGAGGTTTAGAACTTGCTTTACTAGTCAGACACCAAATTGGAACTTTTTCCTTCCTGACCAACCATCCGTGAAAGCAACATCTTCTTATAACTTACACTGGAGCCTTTGGAAATGTGTACAGCCAGAGGGGAGAATTACTGTAATAATCAGATGTATAAAGTTAATGGGGTTAAAAATTGTTTTTGGTAGAAAGGACTTCAAACATTACTCCCAGCTAAGTTGCACCCATTCAGCCTTTAAGAAGAGACTTTTTGAAGAATATCCAAAAAGTAATGTGAAGCTGCTGTTAAGATGGACCGTTCATCACATGTAATGATTGGCATTTTGAAATTCACATTTCCATAGCCATTGGCTGTCATGCAGCTTTGCTGCTGTTGTCCTATGTTTTGGGATTTCCATTCCGCTATCCTTGTGGATGTTGTAAGGGAGAAGTCTTGCACGGGTTGCTGCTTTCTCCTAAGTGCAGAAATGGGGATTGTCATTGATAAACTTACTTTGTTTCAGAGCAAGTGGAGTCTGGTGTTGTGGGGTGTGCTCTGAAATGGTAGAGGCTTGAATTTTAGCCAGTAGGATCAGTGTTCTCCTTTTCAGGCAGTAACCGGTAACATTTACTGCCTGTAGTACCTCTTATTACCATTTAAAATTGCTTGGAATTCTTGAAAATTCAACAGGTAAAAGGATCACTTTACCAGTTTGAAAATTCATTTTACCTGTCATGCTTAAAATAAGGGAGAACACTGGTAGGATATTCTTGTCATGCTCTTTTTTTGTGTGAATAGGTTTATATGAGAGAATTGTTATGGGGCATTTCAGCCAAACTTAGGTGAACTTGAGATGAATAAGGGGTTCATTAGCTAACCAGCTGACCACAATTCGGTGTTTGGGTACCCAATTAAAAAGGAAAGAAAATTTTTATTTCGGTAGTTATCTCTACATCATAAATGAAAGTATAGACTAATTCCTGAGCTTTAATACAATTTTTATTTCTCTCCCACAACAATGATTACACATGTCAATCGATGTCTTACTTTACCAACTCATTTATTATACAACAAGTTTGACCACTAAATAACTTTTTAAATAAATACCATTTAGTTTTCCAATATATATCCCTTTTAACTTCACTTCTAATGAATGGGACTGTATCCCCTCTAATTGAACCTTGTGAATGTGTTACACTTCCTTGAATTAATTAATAAAATAGTGAAAATATGTTTCCATTGACTTCTACGGGTATGAAAATATCATAGTGGTGTCCCTATATCAAAAATTTGAGGCAATTAAGTATTTCCAATATCCATCATTTCAGGATTTTAAAAGCCCCTTTCCAGTTGTTGGGAATGAGAGTTTTCCATGCTGGGAAAGCAACTTTTCTCACACAACCTTTCTTGGCAAACAGTACCTTAGAAAAAGAGCTGTCCCTGACAGGCACAAAAATCAAACATTTCTGATCAGTTAGAGCACTAACTGGGCTCTATTACAAAGAATTTACTTTGATTATCTTTCTAGGACATGAACTTTCAATTCTTTGACCAATGTCATCTGTATAGCATACAGTAAACATTTTATCTCAGAATATTAAAACTATTTTCCAGCTGGGTTTATCTACTGTAATAAACTTGATTCTCTGACAGACCACCAACATATTGAAAAATATAGCAAATATTCCAGCAAATTTGACTAGAAAAGTTGTCAAATATTGAAGTATTAAAATAGCCTTTCATGTACAAAGATAGAACACATTTAGCCACTTTAAGTTTGAAAATTCCACATTGAAGACTGTTCAAACCTAACATTTAATTATCTGCAATTTAAAATATTGGACAAATGTGGTTTGAAACAAGGTAAAAATAAACTTTTGAACCTCGTGTGCTTCCCCAGTGGTTTATGAAACCTATTTACCTGCTTTATTATTTAATGAATGTTCTTGAGCCTTAAAAAATGTTATATGTCTCAATAAGGACAATTGTCTGATACAGAACCTTGGAATCCTGAGTATCTGCTTGAAATCATATACATTGTTCAAATGGGTACTCTGGAGACCAAAGGTCTGTGATTTAAATAAAGTTTGACTTGGACCACGATCACTGTAAGTAGTTTGTGTAAGTTGAGTAAATATTTTCCTTGTTGCAATGTTGTACAATTTGCAACATTTAAATAAAATATTTGGTCACATTGAAAATAGTTTAGATTGTGATTTTGCTAAACCAGTTGCTAAACTTCATTTAAAATTATGCACCAGTTAAAGTATCTTTCAAGAGAATTCCCTGTACATTCTTGTAAAAATTGAAAAAAATCAATTTTTAGTTTTGTCAGAGTATAGAATACTTTTAGCCATGGTCAACCACAACCATTATCAGGATTCTTTTTTAAATATTTAACTCAGTTGGTCAAGGAAAGTTAATATTTGTCAGGGATCCAAAATCCTATGACTGTAGCAACCCATGAATATGCTGCATTAGCTTGAAAAATGAAAAAAAACTTGCGATTAAGAGGCAAACAAAGTCTGAGTCTTTCAACTATTAAGGAAGAATCTACCAACTCTTGTCCGTATAGTTACTATCTGTTGTTATATGATCAAGCTCCTGTACCTATTCAGGCTGAGGCTTTTTGACAATCACTCTTCTGTGAGTTTTGCAAAACTCATTGATTCTCTTGCACGCCAACTGAGTCAATTCCTCCGGTACAGTCAGAACAATGCGGAAGTAGTTTGGATACTGAAAGCACTGAAATGAAGAATCAGTTGTTAAATAAGTTGATTCATTAAGCACAGAATAATGCTGTGTGGGTTAATTGCTGTTTAAATGGTAATGTGGTTATAAGGTAAATCACTGCTATTTAAACTTAGCCAAATAATTTAGACAATTACCAGTAATGTCAAGCTACAATTGCATGGAATTTGAGATAAACTGGTAATTTAGAATGGCTTGAACTTTGTTGAAATTGACTTTGTCTTTGCACTCCAATTAAATGGGATCCAATTCTTTTTTTTTTTTAATTTAGATGGCATTTACTTGATTTCCTTCCTTCTAATACTCATAGTGGCCACATATGCTGCTCTCAGTTAATACTAAAAAGGAAAAACACCTATGTGACAATTATCTACCTTTCCTGGTAGACAAAACACTGATTGTTCTGAGATCAGTTTTTCAGTGAAGTCTAAGTCATCCACAATGCCATCTAACTTGGATATGTCAATTCCGACCTTAAAGAAAAAAAGAGATCTTTTAACTTCACATACGCATGTAGAATGTGTATTAAAAAGACAAGTCAAAAGTAGGTTTGTATTACACCAGTGTGTACCAGTCTGGGCTTTTCATCAAATCCTTGCTTAGAAAAAAATTTATGCTTCTGGCACAATGAATAGGCCAGTTTTACCTGTTCCTGTACTGCACTCATTTTGGTTATTTATAAAGTAAACGTGACTTGTTACAAGATTGTGGAATTCACTTTGTGATAACAATGATTCTGAAATAGCAAACCTCTCTATATGAATGCAAATTATTCAATTTCCAGCCACTGAAGTCTTTAGGTTCACGACCTAGTACTGGTTAACTCAATGTAACATTTATTTGAAAGACATGTTGCACAGTGGGCTCACAGAAAAATATAAAAATGTTGTATCTCAGGGTCCAATTAAAGAGTACTTGTTGTTTGATCTCAAGGTACATTGTGGCAGTGTATATCAGAAAAAAAATTAACAAATTTCAAGGTTTTTTAATGTTTTGCAGTTTGACTGTTAGATTTTAGGGCATATGTGATTTTTCTGATGCTTAATTTCCACTTCCCTGGAAAGTACTAACCATCATATACATTGCTCCACATGGCATTTTGGGTTCCAGTTCTGGAATTCTTAGCAGTGCCTCATAAAGTATTTCAGCGTTTTTCTGTCAAAAGAAAGACAAAGTGAACAATGCTTCTTTCAGTTACTTTGTAATACATATAGTCTCTAGTCTATTGGTTGTATTGAACTGAAAGAAGAGTAATGAGAGATCAGCCACCAATCAAGGTAAACAAAATAAAAGAGCCAATGAGAACTTAAAGTTTAACCAAGCAAAACACCTTGAGCCAGGAAAAATTAGTGTGCACAGAGCTAGTCTCCATAAGTCTTACTAGTAGTTTTGCATTTTGCAAGAGGAATGAATTATGAAACCAAACATAATTTCTATTAAAAATGGCCCTTCAAAGAGTTACTAATGAGGATCATTAGGCTACAACATTTCTCCTCACCTGAATTGTCCTCATTGTGTTGTCAAAAAAGCTTTGTGGTGTATTGGTCAGTATTTCTGGAAGAGCTCCTTGAATGAGAGTGTTTGGGCCTAAGATTTGCTGGGAAAGTGCTATCAGTCCTGTTCTGACCTGTTTATTACACAAATATTATATTAATAAATAGATAATTATCTTTTGTAGGGCAACAGAGCAACAAGCAAGGATATACACATGTAAAAAAAAATGAGGTTTCAATACACTGTGTTCTTTAACACCATCCAGATCAATATGAATAATTCACATTTTTAGTGTCTAAAGGCTATTTTTTTACACTGCATGTAGATGATGATGGGTTACGGTAGCTTACCTCACTTTCAAATGCTTCATTTTTGTCATAGATTATGACCCATCCCAATCTCCAGCCAGGCACAAGAAACCTAGCAGTAAGCATGGCCAGATAAACATAATGTGGAATTACCATTATTGTATTCAAATTGGGAAGGAAAGCTTATGAGGTGTCTTAACCAAAAATTAATAATAATAAACTAGGATAGAAGAAAGAACATTTTTTTTTTTCAAAAGTGAAAAAAAGGCTGAAAAAAAATCAACAAATAATTCATCCCACTTCCATTTGCATTAGTTGAAATTACAGAGAAGTGTACATGTCTGAGGCAAATCCATATTTCCTTACCTTTTTGAAATTGCACCACAAGTCAAAATGGGAACATTGTCTGATAACTGTGCAAGTGGGTAAAACTTGTATCCAGGAAAAACCTGGAGATAACAGGGATAGAAATGAAACATTTGAATTAAGTGAAGAATGACATGTCAACTGACTTGCAATCAGTGACTAAATTTTTATTTTGTTCTTCTACTGCCAAGGATTAATTATCATTACTGCCAGTTAATTAATTCCAAAATGAACATGCACTAAGTGGGAAAAATTACACTTGATTCCTGGTTTCTTTTCCTCTTTTGTTTTTCTTTGATTGGTTTTTGTTTTTTGGTTTATTTTTTTTCTTTTAGTGTTTGTAGAGCACTTACAGCATATTCGTACACTTCATCTGCAATAATAGGAAGCATGTATCTTTCAGCAACTGAAAAGTATAATTACAATGATGTTTAGTGAAAAAACTTTGACTGATAAATGTCATCAAGTTCTAAAATTTGATTCTGTGTCATGTACTACATTACTTTCTTTGAGAATTTATTTTTGGTCAAATGAATTGAGGTGACATATATTTACCTTCAAGAATAGCTTCCAGATGTTCTTTTGAATAAACTGAACCACAAGGATTGGATGGATTGTTAACAAGTATTGCTCTGGTTCTGTCATCAATCAGTGACTCAAGGTGATCAAGGTCAATCTCCCAGGATCTCTCAGGCTAAACCAGACAAGTAATTTGCAAACATCTTAAGTTCATCTTCAACTGTATACAAGTATTATTTGTTAATAGATGTCAGTTGGAAAATAAAAGATATTTTGACTTTTCCTTATTGTTTGTACTCCTGAAGAATTATAGGTAATAACTTGTGTAAGCAATAGCAGGAAATGACCCTGGATTGCACTGGTTTAAAACACACTTAAGTTTTGCATAACTCCAATGAGAACCATACCAAAAGATTGTAATGTCTGACTTCATGGCCTCGGGATATGCTCAGTGTCTGATAAATAGAAAAGCCTGGTTTGGGCAGAAGAACATTATCTCCAGGGTTTAGTAGAACATCTAAAGCCAATTCCAAAGCCCCAGAGCAACCACATGCTAGAACAACATCCTAAAAAACACAAAATTATAATAACAATTACTGAATACAAAATATTAAAAGGTTGTCATTATCTTTTTACAAATGGGACAAGATATCAAAAGCTCCCAAAACCTACTATTAAAGATGTCAGAGAACTGAGCATTCTCCTCCAAAATTAACACTCTTCTCAAATGTGTTTTAACTGGTTGATTAAGGCCATTTTACCTTGTAATTTATTGGAGAGAAAGGATAGGAATGCTCTGCAGCAATTGCCTCTCGAGCCTTGACATAACCTGCAATATCAAGGTCATTTATGCATGTTGGACATGAGTTATCATAGTTAAGAATTACTGTAAGTTCTGTACTAAGCAGAGCTACTACTGTAAAACTACTGTATATGAAATATATTTTACAAGATAACTTTATCTGGGAGGGCTTTTAATCAACACCTTTCTGTTTTTCATCAGAATGTGATCTAGACATATTGGGTGTCATTTGTGTTTTGATGCTTTTTTTTAATCATTTTTTTAACTGTAAAGTAGAGCTTTTTAGCAAAGTGTTTGACGTAGATGCTTTATCTAAAAAAGTAATGGAAAAAAGAAACTAGAAAATCCCACACACCCTATTTTAGTTCAACATGTGCATATCACGTTCTGATAAAAACAGAAGATGTAGATAAAAAAAAGCATCATAAAAGGAACTTATCTTATTAAAAGTCTTGGCATGAAAGAATAAGCTCCCATTCTGTATACTAATTCAGTTTGAATGAAAATCCTAATTTTCATCCTGCGATAGCTCAGAAAGATCTAGAAACAAAGTTATCTATTCTAATAACCTGTTGAAGGAGCATATCCATTATGTTTTGATTGCTTTAGGCACTTCACAACAGCCTCCAACATCTCTTGACAAGGCTCTAAATTCCCAAACACTGATGGATCCCCTAGACAAAAAAATTTAGGTAATTGAATATAAGACCAAGCCAGGTTAAAAATAGAACCAATCTTTGCCATTTTCTTTCCTAACAGGAAATTAATATTATTAATATAATAATATTAGTTACCCTCCTACACCCATCATGTGTATGTTGTAATATTTCTTTGTTGTGGAGATTTTCTCATTCCACCTTAGCTTGGTCTGCAAAGCCTGTGTCAGTTCCCTTCTAACACTTCATCTCAGAGACAAAAGAAATCTATCATAGTAACTTACCTATTGATAGAGCAATCATTTTCTTTGTGGGATTTGGTGTTATTTTCATTCTGTCTACGATGGATCTAATAGGATTAAATGTTGTTTTTGCTGTAACTGAGGCAGGGATGTGCCATCGTCTTCTCTTTGCAGTAGACATTCCTTGAAGGAGCAACAAACAAATTATACCTATACCTTAAATCATTACATAACCATCTCCTTACTCCTGACCTTCATTCTCTCTAATAGCAACACAATTTAATCTTTTCCTGGCAGAAAAAGGGTAGGTAAGAACTACAGATTATGCCAGTGGATCTTAGCTGGCTAAACAGGCAATGCGATCTTATATGTTTTCTGTGTCAAATAAATATCACTTTTTCTCTAAGTTACTTTTTCTTGGTACTAACACAAATATACATAACAATGTGTCTGCAGTGAAACAAACAAAGCTCTCATTCTGAGTTATTCATAATAATACTGAATAATCCCAAAGGATTATTACATGATTGATCTTTTCCAGAGTCATTATGTAAAGTTTCCTTTGGTTTGGTGTGGGAATTTCCAATGGAATGTATGGTATTTGATCTTTAGTAAGACATTATGCGAGCCGCATTATGCGCATTAGTTTATTTTGCAGCGCATGACGCCATCAAAGCTCGTATACAATGTTTCGTTCTAGCATAAACACACGATTTCTAGGTAACGAACAGTCTTTATTTTGTAAACTAAGTGCGCTCTCATGTAGATATATGTGATCTAAAACCTTTTGCGATTAGATAACATCGACCGCTGTATCATGTGTCACCTGAGGTGCACGTGATCTCCGAGTGTGCTCTCGTTACATCCTTTCTTTCATAAGAAACAAAACGAAAACAACGGAACAATCAAAACAAACATGAGAAACAAAAAAAATCAAAACCACTATCCAAAAGAATCAACTAGTCAAGTCCGGTAATGTCTTTGTCTCTCATGACACTGACTCAGGTTAACGAACAAAGTCTTTCAGATAGGACGGGGGCTTCGTTATTCGACCACTGCGAGTCTGGTTGCCTTTGGAAGCTTGCGATGTTAGATCAGTCGCAGGCTGCTCGATCGCTGGCTCCTGTGGCTTCGCTACTTCTGAGCTGGAGTGACCACTGGCGTTAGTTTCTTGTTCAATGTGTTTAGATGGCGAGGGAAGTTCTGTCTGCTTGGGCATCTGGGTTGTTGGCGTGTGAGACTCTTTTGTAGTTGCTTTCAGATGCCTTCTATTTCGTCTAAGGGCAGAGCCATCTTCTGTGAGGACTTTGTAGGATCGCATGTTCACCTGTTCCTGAACAGTGGCTTTCTTCCAGGGCGCCTTGGGGTTGCTTGTGGGCTGAATGCGCACTGAGTCTCCAGTTTTCAGTGGTGGCAAATCTCGAGCGTTTCTATTGTGGTAAAATGCCTGCTTGGTTCTTGTCTTCCATTTTTCTTCTTGGACATTTTCGGCGAGTTTGGGTTTAAGGAGCTTCTCGCTTGTTGGGAGTAGGGTCCTTGTTCGACGACTCATTAGTCGTTGTGCTGGACTGCTTTTCATGCCTTCTGAGGGTGTGTTTCGGTGGTCGAGGATCGCGAGCCAAGGATCTGTTCCATCTTTGTTAGCCTTCTTAATAAGCCTTTTCACAGTCTTGACTGCGCTTTCCGCCATACCATTGGACTGCGAATGTCCGGGACTTGAGGTTAAATGATTGAATTCCCAATCTCGAGCAAATCTCCTGAATTCATCCGAATCAAACTGTGGGCCATTGTCGGAAAACACAGTGTTCGGGATGCCATGCCTTGCAAAGTGTTGCTTCAATTTGTAGATAACAGCTTTAGATGTTGTACTGGACTCCAACCTATCGACTTCCCAGTAGTTGCTGTAATAATCTACCGTCACGAGGTAACGTCGGTTGTTTGTCTCAAACAGATCAACACCAACCTTGGACCATGGCCGGTCAGGTACCTCATGTGGGTGGAGTGTTTCCTTCTGCTGGGAGATCTCAAAGGTTCGACAAGTTTCACACTGTCTGACAAAGTTCTTCACAGCTGTGTTCATTCCTGGCCAGAAAACGCTTTCTCTCGCGCGTCTCGAGCATCCTTCCACGCCAATATGTGATCGGTGGATTCTGGATAGGACTTCTGGTCTGAGGGATTTTGGAACTACACATCTGTCTCCTTTGAAGATAATTCCATCTTGCGCTGATAGCTCGTCACGAACGTTGAAGTATGGCGTGACGTCATTTGGGAGATCAATCTTGGTCTCAGGCCACCCTTCTCGAATGATTTTCTGAAGTGCTTGCATTGTGCTGTCTCGCAGGCTTTCTTTACGGATATTGTCTAGGCTAGCTTTGCGGAGTGGCAGAAACTCGACCATATGTATTTCTTCAACTTCTTTGTCGATGGTTAGCACTTCATCGCGCGATGTGGTGTTGGGAAGGGGTGCTCTAGAGAGTGTGTCTGCCAGATACATGTGCTGGCCTGGCTTGAAACCAATTTCGAGGTTATACTTCTGCAGGCGAAGTAGCATTCGTTGTAGACGCTTGGGGGCGGCCACGAGGGGTTTGCGGTAAATAACTTCAAGTGGTTTATGGTCGCTCTCAACAATCACTTTGCGACCATAAGTGTATTGGTTGAACTTCTCGGCTCCAAACACTATGGCTAGCAGTTCTTTCTCTATTTGCGCATAGTTGCGTTCTGTATCCGTCAGGGATCGCGATGCGTATGCCACTGGCTGACCATTTTGTAAAAGCGTAGCTCCAAGTCCAGTGTCCGAGGCGTCGCATTGAAGTACAGTCTCTTTGGCGGGATCAAAGTATCGGAGGACAGGTGCTTGGGAAGCTGCTTCTTTGATCTTCTTAAAGGCGCTCTCATGGACGTCGCTCCAGTGCCATTCTGCATCCTTGCGCGTTAGCTGTCGAAGAGGTTCGCAAATGTCTGCCAGCTTTTTTAAGAATCTCGTCAGGTAATTCGCTAGACCAACAAGCCGCTGTACACCTTTCACATCTGTTGGTCGCCTCATGCCTTTGATGGCGTCTATTTTGGATGGGTCTGGTTTTAGTCCATCTCTTGTTAACACATGACCAACGTAGGGGATTTCTGTCATCTTCAACTTGAACTTCTCCTTGTTCAGTTTCACTCCCTTTTCGCGGCACCTTTCAAGTAGAGTTATGAGTTTTTTGTCGTGATCTTTCACTGCTTCTTGCACAGTGTCACCTTCACCCGAGATGAGGATGTCGTCTGCAACTGTGCGCACACCGGGAAGGCCTTCGATGGCTTGATCCAAACGATGTTGGAAATATTCCGGTGCGGGTGATATGCCAAATGGCATCTTCAGCCACCGGTACCGACCAAATGGAGTGCCAAACGTTGTTAGATAGCTTGAATCTTCATCTAACTCGACATGCCAAAACCCGTTTTTAACGTCACACACACTGAAGACTTTAGCTTTTGACAAGTCCGGCAGGAGATCGTCGATAACCGGAAGAGGGTAGTGGCTGCGTTTCAAAGCTTTATTTAGTGGCTGAGGGTCGATACACACGCGAAGCTTGCCGTTGGGCTTCTTAACAAGTACCAAGCTTGAGACCCAATCTGTTGGAGTGTCAACTGCTTTTATAACACCAAGTTCTTCGAGACGAGTGAGCTCTTGCTTTAACTTGGGTTTCATTGCCACTGGAATCCTTCTAACAGGCTGTTTCACTGGTTCAATGGTTGTGTCCAACTCTAAGTGAAGTTTCTTCTCAAATTTTCCTTCTCCAGTGAAAACGTCATGGAAATCTGCTGCTATTTGTTCCATCGTTAGGCCCATTGCTTCAGTCTTTTCTTGTACCAATGAGATATTCTCGTAACGCACTTTGATTAATTTCATTTTCTGCACCGTTTTGGAACCCAACAGTGGCGTGCAGTCGTTATTGACAACAACAAACTCTGTTTCGCATTCTTCATCAACCTTGGGATTTACCAGATTAACACGACATTTACCGATGGTTTCCATTTTCGATCCGTTAAACATGCTGAGGACTTGTTTCGAATGCGCGATCGGGCACTCGTTCGGTAAATCGTTTTTGCTTATCACATTACAGGTGGCGCCACTGTCGACTTGAAAACGAACGGGATGACCTCTGATCTCCATTGTTGCGAAGATTTTCGATTTGATGGGTTGACTACTGACACTTTTGACACTTTGTTCTTCCAGATTTTCGGATGAAATCGTGAAGCAGTACTCTTCATCGCTCGAATCCTGCGAAGTTTTTGCGTCTCGCACTCGGTGAATCCGTTCTTTTCTTCGTTGTCGCCCACCACGTTTCTGTTTACATAGCTTGGCGAAGTGATTTATTTTGCCGCATTTCGCACATTCTTTTCCGAACGCTGGGCATTTATCTCTTGATCTCTCGTGTTTTCTGCCGCAGTATTTGCAATTAACTAACTTAGGACTGGCGTCTTTGCCGTCTTTTTTCTCTTTGTGGTTGAGTGCGTTGACTTCTTCTCTTCCACTCATGACTTTCATTTGCGATGCAGTTGTTTCGGCTGATCGACATACATCGATACACTTCTGAAGATTTAATTTGGGCTCTTGTAGTAATTTCTTCCTAGTTCCCGTGTCACAAATTCCACAGACGATCCTATCACGAATTAATTCGTCGGTGAGCGGACCAAAAATGCACGTTTTCGCGAGAGTTTTGAGCGCTGTGAGATACGTGTCAAATGATTCGCCGCTTTCTTGTTTTCTATTATTGAAGCAGTATCGCTCGTAAATGACATTTGTTTGGCCAATGCAATGCCTCTCCATCAACTCCAGAACTGTATTCATTACGTTCTTGTCTTCTTCATTTTCGAACGGAAGACCATTGTAGACTTCGAGGGCTTCGGTTCCAATGCAGGTAATGAAAGTAGCTACACGGTATTTATCTTCTTGCTGGTTGAGACGTGAGGCGATTTCGAACGAATCCCACACTTGCTTCCACTTCTTCCAGTTTTCTGAAATATTTCCTGCCAAATTCAATCGCGACGGAATTGGTAAATTGCTTTGTATTCCATAGCATGGCGTCGGCGCTTGAACACTCGCTGAATCTTGAGGTGGTGTAGTAGTCATCGTGTCGAAGAGGCTACACTCCTGGTACCATGTTTCGTTCTAGCATAAACACACGATTTCTAGGTAACGAACAGTCTTTATTTTGTAAACTAAGTGCGCTCTCATGTAGATATATGTGATCTAAAACCTTTTGCGATTAGATAACATCGACCGCTGTATCATGTGTCACCTGAGGTGCACGTGATCTCCGAGTGTGCTCTCGTTACATACAAGGTTACATTTTGTCACCTAAGTTTTTACGAATTAAACTAGACAGCTCTTTTGTTAAAACTATCTGTAGAGTCCGATCTCACCAAAATACGATTCAATTTAGGTGAAAACAAATCAACAAACTTCGACAAGGTCAGTTTTCGTCGAGATTGGATGATAAACCATGAATAAGGTCATTGTTGTACACGTGTTTATGTGGTACGAACGCTATGAAGTGATAACGTTTTATGAAGAAGAAATGTTTAATCAACGAGCCTTGAGTCTCAAAATTCTTCTAAGGATTAAAGTTTTCTAACGATTACAGTTTTCTCCCACCTATATCTTACTGTACATAGTAACATTTTTTGCGCAATTTTCGAAAACTCGACCGTTGCCGGGACATTGCAGTGAAATTGTACTGTACTACATGCGTGCAAGGTTCATTTTTCACTGCAATTCATTGAAAATAAGTGAAGAACACGTAGCACATATCAACGCACAACTTTAACTACACAGCTGTTTATGCGTATGGTTAAAACTTCTGTGTTTGATGAGGTTCAGGCAGAATACTATATTTTTTGTCTGCTTCTTTTAGCTTATGTGTGTGTGTGTCTTTTACTATCAAGAAGAGATTTTTTGTCGATATTGGCTAACGCGTCAATACGGCTCGCAGGTTCCGACCAAAAGTCAGCCAACCGCTACCGCAGTCGGCCGTCGTCACTATACGCTCATTTTCTTTAAAGATCAAACTAAAATTGTAATCAGTCCCAAAAAAATAGCTTACAAGAACAAAGTCAAAACGTTTAAACTACGTTCGCCAGACAGAGAAAAATAAAAAGACGCACCTCGCACTATGAGCCAAGCATGAAGTCAACATGAAACACAAGCATTCGCTTCGAACATCATCCCGCGACCGTCGAGACTCAAAAGCACTAAAACTCAATCCATTTGATATCTCACATACCATGTGAATGAATGGAAATAATCATACTCGTTCTAGTAAATATAATTCTGTTATCGTTTGGTAGGTGTGAGAAAAATGATAAGCTTTATCGGCAAAACCTCAGAGAAATCAGATAACGCTCGTAAATTCTTTTATGACCAACTAAGGTGCTTGTGAACAAAAAAACAGAGGACATTGTGTGAAGAGTCTGTAAAGAAGACAACTGAGAGAAATTTGTGGTGTACAATGACGTAAGTTCACGAACAATAACTTCGAAATCAGGTGCAAATGCGGCCTTCGTAGAGTTTCCTTCACAATTCGGCGCGACGACGTCGTTTTCGAATCTTCCAGTAAACATCATAGAAACTGGTACTACACCCACAAAATCGACATTTCATGTGTTTCTTATTGAAATACTTACCTTTTTGTCGTGTGCTGAGTGTTTTTTATGCCGATCTTTTCGGGAAAAAGAGTTAAATGAAAGAGTGATTGTAGCCTCCAGCACAATTTCTTCGCTTGGACATGTAAATTTAATATCGTTACATAACCATATTTGACGTGATTGGTCAGTCATACTGTCACACCCCCAGCACACCCCTCGCCCCCCACACCGCCTTTTCACTGCCATGATCAGTTAACCAAATCAAAGCACTTCTATTCACTTCGATTCCATTGGGCTTCCGACCCACTTCTGAATATTTTAGTGCGAATGTTTTGATCTTTTGCTTGCTACTCAGTGATGTCTTTTAGACTAATCAGTTCAAATCTTTGCCATATTTTTCATATTTCGAAAGTGTGGAAAAAAATAGGTCCGCAATGCGTACTTGTGCGGGATTTTATTGACAAAGTGTTTGGAAGGGGTTTTTGAGCGGAAGCAAACCTGTCGCTCACTGTGAGTCAACTGTACTACAGGGGTGATATTAGGCCTGGAATCAACAGTCTGAATAGTAATTTTTGTGTGGGAATTATTTGAACAAATACAGATTCACAGGAGGGATCTGAGGTATTAACTTTTCCTTTTATCAAGCAATATGCCTTTCCTTCCCTCCCTGGAAGCTTTTTGGCGTGTTTTTGAACGTTTGGTAATCGTCTTCAACAAATAAATTACCTCTTGGTGGCTTAGGCTATTTATTTGTTTATACGGCAATACTGGAAATACTTGGAGCAGTAAATATTTTCGTAACAGTCATTGAAAAAAAATTGAAAAAATTTCTGCTACTACTTTTTAACTCGTGGATACACGATAGCGTAGAAACGAGTTCTTGTGGGCGCTCTGCGATATGCAAATTAGCGTGGACTCTTCGTAATTAGTCGTAATTAGTCGGCTTCGAACTCGAGATCTATCCTTCCGAAGAAGTAAGTCGTCCAAACTCGTGGCGCTATTATGATTGCACTGATCGTTGCGATATTTATTGTCTTTACACGCCTGTTTCGACATTTACTATATTGAAATGGACTTCAAATGTTTCAGATTAGTGCTATGATCAACTTAAAAACCAAATTTGAAGCGTCTTCGAATCGTCCATGCGCTGAACATAACGAGGACCAGCGAGAATCACGAAGAGTTTGTGAGTGACAGCAAGCTGTTGACACAGAAATTCCCACGGAAACATGTACACATGACATAAAAAAAATGGTAATTTGCAGCATTATTTCTTTGTACGCCAATTTGGGTCTTTCCGTTGTAATCGTTTCGTTTTGTTATTCTTCTATGCAAGCGTGACTGTTTTGATGGTAAGAATGAAAGATGATCGCTATCCACAAGTCGTTGCCGAGCACGTGACTATAATCTGGCCGGTGTTGTTTTGATCACTTGACAATCTTTTTCGCTGAAAATACAGGACGACTTCCTATTTCAAGGAATGTTTTTCCAATTAATTTCTATCGCATCGGTGTAAAAAAGTACAGGTATATGGGTGTTCTGAAAAACAAAAGGGAAATTCAAAACTACGAGAAATTGCGAGTAATCGGCCTCTTGTACTACACGCGGGTTTTTTTGGTGTAACATGCGTGTGTTTCCCGTAAGTTACAAGCACTTTACGCACGTGGGAATGCTGCAATCTCGAATTTTATATTACGTGAAAGTCACGCATGTGGTTGTTTGCTCACTTCACTAATATGTTTGTTTGCTTGTTGTTGTTTTTTTGGTATCCTGGAGTATTTCAGGAGGGGTTGCAGACTTAACTGTGGAATAATTGTTTAATGCAGGGTTGTCAATAAAGGTTGCAGTTAGAAATTAGCCAAGATGCTAAAGGAACTGCCTTGAAATTTCAGGACTGTGTGTTATGTAGTTTATTTTTGTCTTTTGTAAATGGTTGTTAAACTGGACAACTCTTAGAAAGATGACTTCAAACTTAATTTTAAAAGGCCTGTTCTGGTACCAAATGAATAAGCAGCATTTCCTTATTAATAGTTTTGCAAGTTTCTCATTACAAATTCCTCTGAAAAAAGAGAAACAACTCTTTTCATAACTATATACTGCTTTCTTTTGTTGCTCTCTTAACTTAAAAACAATGTACATCATGATAAAGTAATTTGTTATAGGACACCGTGAAATGAGGCCCAAACAGCTTTATGATCTGTGAAATGTGTTTCTAAAACATCTGCTTGTATATCAATGTTAGATATATTTGTATATATATGATCAATTACTGTGTTGTTGTCAGTTGTATAAGTTGATATGAACTGTTTGTAGTGGTTATCCCTCACTAGTAAATTATACAAAGGTCTTCTGTCTGTTTCAACAAGCCAATTTATATCAAAGTCTCTAGTAATGATATTGTTGTCTGGTGAAATGTTATTTAATACCTCAGTTATTGCTTCATAAAGTTGTCTTACAGGCACGTTTGGGGAGTGATATATCCCTATGATTGTCCAATCCTCAAACCTTGCTAACTTAATTACTGTTATTTCAACACCATGTATATTGTGACAATAGGGGTATCCAGGTAAGTATGAGATTTTACTGTACACAGCTGTACCACCATAAGACCTTGATCCATTGCTGAAATTAAGGTTATCATTACGGAAGAGAACATAACCAGCAATGTCATACATGTCATTATTATCTTGAGAATTAAATCTTGTTTCTGTGAAAATATTGATATCAGCACTTAGATAAATTAAGTCTTTACGTATATCTTCTATGTGTTTGTGAAGAGACCTTACATTAAGATAACACAGTTTAAGAAGGGAAAATGTTATGTCATGGAGAGGGAGGTGCAAAGCTTAAGTTTTGCAGTTGTTCTTAATCTCTCCATCTGGATTAACAGCAATCTTGCTTTCACACAAATCAGAAATATATAGGCCTTCTATAGCAGTCACTCAACTGAGTCCCATATAATGTATGAGTGGAATAGTATTTCTGGTACTAAAATCCACAACAATTCTACTGTCAGTATCACCTTGTGACCTGTGAATTGTTTTTGCTGCTGCGGGACGCAGTGGAAATTGTTTTCTAACAACTTGTGCTGTTCTGTTTCTACCTACCACAAACTGTGTAGTCACAGGGTTTACTGGGGTCCATGTGTGTTCAATTCATTGTACATACAAATGTCTCTTTTCATTCCTTGTTTTCTGACCTACATCTGAGTGGTCAAATTGTACCCATACAATACCAGATGGTTTGGTTTGTTGATGTAACTGAACTAGTTTAACAACATTTCCAGCACCATTTGTCATGCCATCTTCGGTTCGTACATTCATGACAAGGTGTGTTCTTTCACCCTCAGCAAGACAAAGGGTTGAGGCTAACTGTTTTGTTTTTCTTGGATCATTGGGTATTTGTCTTAGTATTTTGTTTTCTTAGCTCTGGAGAGATAGCTCCAATAACACTATCTTGAGCATTTATTGTGAATTTGTTTCCTGTGGCTGCATTATGGGCCCTTTGTTTAAATTCATCTACTTTAGCATTCTGTATAAATAGGTGAGCTGCATCTATTGGGTTGTTGATGTCTTCTTGTATAGCTCTCTTTAAGTTTTGCAATGTCAGCTACTGTGTGTTTACCTTTACACAACCTATTAAGTAATTCTACAAACAATTTGCTGTCTCTTTGACCCATGATTTCATTAAGTTCAAACATTTTAAAGTGTTTATGCCATAAACTGGGAGAAAGAACAGCATAAATCTACATTTTTGAGGTCTTTGAAAATATAAGCATCCATAACAGATTCTAATTGGAATAAGTCACCAATAGCAATTATGCTCACACCTCCAAAATCCTCTCTACAGCCTTTTATATCTTTAAGCCTATTGTTTAGCTGTATTGCAAACATACCATTTCCTACCATTGAGATTTCATCAACAAAAATCAATTGACTTCTCAAAGTGTTTAGTCTACTTGAATCAAGCTGTTTGTAATTTCTCAGTGATTGATTGGCAGGAATGGCCAGAGTGCTATGAAGAGTGTCACCCTTAAGCTTTACCAGTTGGAGCTAATAGTATAACTATGATCTGATGAAAATCATCACCAGCTCTAGTGTTATAATACTTAAGCACTGCCTGATACAAAGCTTTTGTTAAATGCGATTTGCCAACACCAGCCCCTCCACTGAGGAAGCAGTAGAAAGGGGTTTCTGAGGTTTTAATCTGATGTAAAATGTGTTAAAAAAATTCTTTTTGCTCTTTATCGGGTGTCTGGACCATTTGATGAAAATCAAAATCAGGTAATTCATTCAATATCAGTGGTTCATTATTCAGCGATGTTGATGAAATGTTGAGATCATCAAAGAGGTCATAGTTTTCATTAAAATCAGGATGTAAATCTTCATGAGATCCAATCCTTGAACGGAATTGGTCAATGGAGATCCCCATATTTACTTGCGTGCTTGAGCGAGCAACAACAACAATCCAACTAACTAGAAACTCAGTTTATTAAAATAGATAACACTCTTGACAGTTCAAGGCAAACAATAGTTTCTTTCAGTTTGTGACACTTTGAGACACTCGTGAGACATTTTGAGACACTAGTGAGACACTTTGAGACACCCTGAGACTCTTTGAAGCGCAACCCGCACAAATACATTCAAGCCGACAAATGTTGGCTTGCGAGAGTACAATGACTCCTTTCAATCTGACACAACCCGCACCGAAGGTCCAAGCCGATAAATGTTGGCTTGTGAAAGCGTAAAAGCTCCTGTGCAACCTGCACTGAACACAAGCCGCGTTTCAGCGTGTTGACTTACGTGAAAAAATCTTTTGTTATAGACACCTGAAGAAATAACGAAACAAACGCCTCAGATTATGAAAGAAAGAACACAAACCAGGTGTACAAACGTAATCGCCTTTCGTGAGAGCTTAATCGTGAAGCTCCCACGACAAAATTGAAAAGTTAAAGCACGCAAAGAACCCGTGAAAATATGAAATGACTTATCCTTACCTTGGAAACAAAAATCCACAAGAAACAAACATGAAATTCCGAATAAGTTCTCCAGAACCCAACGACTGAGAAGAGAAATGGCCGCCGTACAATACACTATGAAAAAACGCCGACTGGAATCCAGTCTTCACGGCTCACTGAACGCAAATAGAAACCACGTGACAAGCACTTCTCTCTCGTGGACAAATAAATAAAGAAATAAATTTCGCGGGCGTTGACATAAACGACTGAACGAAATAAAAAAACAAAACATTTGATTTTGAAAGATACGTTTCGCCTGTTTTTCTGTCATCTTCAGATTATTCGGCTAAATGTCACATTTTGCCATATTTTTGATATTTCGAAATTGTGGACAAAAATAAAAACACGACTCAACGAAAAAAAACACAACATATTTGATTTTGGAGATACGTGACGACTGTTTTCCTGTCATCTGCAGTATAAGCAAAATTCAAGGTCGTATTCTTATGTTAAACGGAAAGATGATATTGGCTAGACCACAAACGGAAACGTTAAAGTGGATGAACACAATGGAGTTTTGAATTTTAAAATCTCGACAAATTCTTCAGTCGTGGGCTCACTAAACTATATTCTGAGTATCCTGAGTACTGATCATCATGCAGCACACCGAGGTACGAATCTTTCATCATCTACGTTTGAGAGTATAAACGGAGGTCTTCATTCTGACTCTGTTCTTTGCTTCTCTGTACCTCTTGGCTCCCTCTGGGTCACCTTTCCCTTTCTTCAATTCTCGCCTTTTGTCACCTGAGGTTCAGGATCTCTGTTGCGACCCTTGTTTTTTGGGGGGCGCTAGTGTTTTCTAGATAACGTTTGGTGACATTCTATGACAAGCTGTTTAAGTTACTGACTTGCAAACTCTACCAATTTTTCTACTAGATACCTTGGGCTAAACTATCTGCATGATTTTGAGGAACTGGCCACTGACTTGCAACTGACGTGCACAGCGAAGATCATCTTTCAGGCCAACCTCGTTCAGTTCCCAGGGTCCTTTCTCTTCCTCCATCGAGGAAGTCCTATTTCTCGAATGTAAGCGACCGTTCATTCCCATACAAATCCTAATATTTCGCTTACTGATAGCCTTAAACATTTTGACACCCGCACAGACTCACCAAAACTCACCATTTAATCATGTCATAAGGAACATAATTACAGGAAAAGTATTCCTGATACATCACTCCCCTTACGACTGCTCCCTAATTTAATGTGAATTTGTCTACGTTTGTCAAGCCCTAAGTTACCTGGTGAGACCAAATTGCCATTTTCTTCTTACAGTGATATAAATCGTCCCCTCCAGAGCGAGATGCGAAATGCAACAAG
The DNA here is from genome assembly GCF_964200805.1 of Pocillopora damicornis. Classification (NCBI taxonomy): domain Eukaryota; kingdom Metazoa; phylum Cnidaria; class Anthozoa; order Scleractinia; family Pocilloporidae; genus Pocillopora; species Pocillopora damicornis. The sequence goes on from NC_142672.1 coordinate 15,732,144, forward strand.
GGGTGAGACGGGCACAAGTGGAGGAGCACGAAAAAATACGGCAGTCCCTTTTTCGGCGTTGTATCCCTCATACGTAAATCGCCCTTTGCGCCCTCCTCACACCCGCGAATAAGTGACACTTCACTGTTCACGCTTTCTTCCTCTCGCTCTTAAATTGTGAAAAAGTGCTAGCAAAAACACAACGCGTTTAAAATAGCGCGCTCTCCCAACACTTGTCTCTGCTCGGCTAAAATACGCATTTTTGTTAAAAAGATTACTACTCCTATCTCGCAAGCTATGTCTAAGGGGAGGGGTTGATCCTATGTTTCCAGATACTGCATGGGTGTTTCTAGTGACTGATGTATACAGATTATGTGTGGAAGATCAGACAAATCTTAGTAGAGTTGGGGGGGGGGGGGGTAAGTTTCTAAAGAAACTGTGGTGCTGCGTCGGTGGGAGAGTATAGCAGGTAATTTAGTGTTACAGCAGCTATCGCGTTGACGAAGGGCTAACACTCGAAACGTCAGCTTTTTTACCCTTTACGGTGGCTAATTTACGTTTTCAACCTAGTTGTTAACACTAAATTACTTAGTAGAGTTGGGTTTGTTGTACCCTGTAAAAGAATTCGGGCACTCCAAAAGGATTATATGAACCATAATTGTCCTGTAGAAAACAATCTACAGTTTGGTCTTCTCAGGTCAACTGCAATTGCATAATTATTCCAATTTAAATACTTTGAAATTCAGCTTTTAACAATAAATCTTAGCATACTGATCTCAGGAATTTACAGTAGAGTTTGCAGGGTAGTTTCCAAAGGGGAAAACAAAGGTGGCTATTGCTTACATATTTAAATAGAAAGTCTTAGTGTTCCCCCCCCCCCCCTAATATTTTGACCAGCACTTCTGGAATGCATTAGGCTGGACATCTGAAACAAAGGATCTAGGAATAGGATTACTAGCTTAGCAAATACTGCAATACAGCAAAAACTGCACAACTAAATGTGTGTTTATTATTTAGCTACAGTCCAACAAGGACAGTTTTTTCCAAACCTACCTGAAACACACTAAACTAATTCATTAAGGTCTTATTAAAAGAAAAGATACTACTACAAAACTCAAAAGAAATAGAGAAAGTTTGCAGTGGAAAGATAACATTTTTTAAATCCAGTTTCTCTTCACAGAGAAAGATGCACCTCCCACAATAAGCATGTTCCAATAAACTTTCTAAATTAGGGTTTTTCTTTGTATTATTTAAGAATGATCACAATTTCTTGTGTTTCTGGTAATACTGTTCAAAATGTTTGGTCAATGGACTTTTCCTATGAATGGAAATACTTGTAAGCAGCAATGGCAACCACAACAGCTACAGCTCCTGCAGGCAAAAGAATGTTGTTTATCCTGCAAAAAGACAAAAAGAAAACAGATCAATTCGCTGATGCTATCTGAGAACTACAGCAGACATAATCAGTAGCATGCCTATGTATGTATTGTTAAGGCATCTTTTTCTTGCAGCAAGTTAGTGCTTTGAAAAATTCAAGTTACATTTTGTCAAAGATTTCAATTCACAATGCCAGCAAGGTTCCCCACCTAACTAGTTGCCACTTTGTTAAATTTCTGTTCACTTGTTACTGAATGCAGCTGTAATTTCAATTGACAAAGAAATATATTAGCATTCCTTTTTATTGAGCCATTAAAGAATCCTGATATATCTTCCTTTATTACAAGAACACCTAAAATAAAGTGATCAATCTCTGGTAAATGATAATTCCAAAATTATACGAATAACAATCAAAAATTATTTTTAATTTTTTTAATTTTTATCCCTTCTTTTACAATGCAAAATTTTTTGTGTAGTATGATAAAGCAATTTGAAGACCATGAATTCTAGATATTCTATCGGTATTATTATCAATTATTAATATCATTATCATTATTACCATTTTCAAATATGGTATATACTGTGCATGTCCTGAAAACTTACCAATTAGGTTTGCCTTCATCATGTTGAACAGTTTTCTTCTCTTGAGACTTATAGAGAGAGATAAAAGAATAATTTTGAAAATACTGCACCAGCCATAATTAAACAACATTGATAAAGACTGAACAATGGGTTCATGTGACCAAATAAGAGTGAAGAGCATAATTTCTCTTTTTTTGGTTGGTCATAACCCTTGAAAATTGAAATTTCAATTGAACAGGACTTCCTCAAAATCACAGAATTGATTCCTTGGAATAATGAAGGGAAAGTTGTATCCTGCTATTTTTTCTCTGATATGAATTGAAGAAGAACATGACATTGATGGTAATTGTGTAGCAGTAGTACTGTGCATACCTTCTCTGGAATCCTATCCTCCTGAAATACAACAAACAAATATTCATATAAATAGGTTGCTGATGGATACATTCTCATACTTATACTTTGTAGTTTGTTTTAAATGTCTTCTCAGCAACAAATATATGAATCGATATAATCATATCTTTGAGTAATTCAGTCTTTTTTTCTCATTCAAGAAAAGGAGGAAAGTAATTTTCTGATTTTGCACCTGAAAATCATAAGTGGGTGCCAGAAACGAATAAGGACACTTGGAGTAGTCCTACATAATTGTCATGGTTACAGTTAAGAGGCTCAAAGTAATTAAAAGATTGCATGACTTCCAAACAAATGTCACCAAAGTGGCAATTACCATCAAATTGTTTCTATTTGCCTCTGCAACCAAAATGGTCAGAGCCTAGAGCACTGTTTTCCATTACTATTCCATCACCAACACTTGAATTCCTGATGTTTGATTTTTCTACAGTTGGAAAGTGTAATAAAAGTAAACTTACTCCATTTTTGATATTTTGGCCATATACACTAAAATCACCTATCAAAAACTTCACCTCAGCAAGCTCTCCAACAAGATACTGCTCCATAAGTTCCCTAGCATCAGAAGAATGTCCTACATCTTCAAAGTTTTCTGTAGCATCTCCACCTTTTTATTGCAGAACCACAAATCATTAATTCAGCATTCAAGTTATGAGTACAGTTAGGCCTAACCTGCATTCACTCTTTGTGTTTTAAGAAAGATGCCATAATGTCAAACATTATTTGATTAATAGTATCGCTAATAAATAAAATTAGAGAGAGGATTAGTTTTGAGCTTGGTAAAGGAATAGAGAAAGATGTTTTTCATCTTATCATGAGCATGGGACAAAGAAAAATTTCTGAGTCCCCATGAGGAATCAAACCTCAGACATTCAGGTTCCATGCTCCAATTGCTCTACCACTGAGCCACAGAGACTCTAAGGAAACGCTATCAACATTGTTGATTCTAGCAGTATGCAGGATGCTTGTCATAGGAATTTCGTAACAGCCCTTGCTCACTGCAGAGTTGCTCTGGCTCAGTGGTTGAGCATCAGAGCGTGGAATCCAAAGGTCTGGGGTTCAATTCATCATGGGGACTCAGAATTACAAAAACATCTTTCTCCAATATCACTAATATCAATAAAACAAATGATAATTATTTAATAACAGAACTAACAATAAATAATAATAATAATAATAATAATAATAATCAAAACTAATGAAATAAATCCTATGTGGATGTGTGTATGATTGCAAATAAAAGAGTGATTTTCACAGGTAAACTGCAATTAGAGTAACTGCTTGCCAGAAGAAATTTAAGCTTTGACCCAGTACTCTAGTGACTAACTAAGCCCTACGTTAAGAGTGAGACAACTCGAAAAAGGTTCTTTGAAAACTGTAAAGAACAATTTGATAAAATTCCTTTGCTGAAACTGTAGTGCACCCTTACATACCAAAACACTCTGCATTTACAATAATGATAATAACAATCATCATTATCATCATCATAAGTGGTTCCAGAATATATCCAGACCCCTGAAGCACCAGGGATTCTAGGTAAATTCTATCATCTCCCTCAATTTTAAATCACTCCATAAATTCTTAGTATCTTTCAGAACCATCTGGAGATCTTCATTTCTTTTTCAAGAGAAAACATCATAGTTCTAAACATTAGACCACCTACTCTTAAGCATGTAAACATGTAAACTTTTGTAGCATCCAATCAGATGGACCCTATAGAAATTCCAAAGCCAACACAAGAAGTCCCAAGGAAACAAATAAAGTAACAGTATAAATGTCATCTGGAAACACACAATTATAAAAATAACACTAACCAGCTTGTTCAAGTAGTACTTCCTCTCCACCCGGATGCTAATATGAGAAAAAAGGAACCTAAAATTACACTTATTGCTGTTATTAATAATAACAAAATTAAAATAATGAAGTTAGTAGCAACTTAAAGAATGGCAAAAAGAATTTGCTTCTCCACTCAACTGAACCAAGTTGTTTTGAAATTTCAAAGAAAGTTAATCATACTTTTAGAATTTTCCTATGTGTTACCATGGTTGTTATCGGCCTTTGGAAAAATTATGCACTCTCTTTGCCAAACCACCTTAGTAGGGTGTAAATAAAATGCTATCTGAAGCCAATACATGAGTCAAATCTACAGTGAATAGACACTGAAAGAAAACCAACATGGAAATAGTCTCTGACACCTTGCAGAAATAATCAGACAAAACGAAATTAAGCCTGAAAGTTAGCAGCTGCAAAAATTTTGTTAACAAAGTTGTTCTGTCTGATAAAATTGACTTGCATCCTATCTTACTACTCATATTAAAAAAAAAAGTTTCATTAAACATGTAGAGAGGAGGGAACAAAGGGCAATAAAGAAAAATATACTCCTATTTTTTTAAAGATTTTTGCAAAAATTTGTATGAAATGTCTATATGTGTTTGGATGAACAAATTTCATGTTCAAATGACCAAAATCATCCAAGTTGCAAGCACCTGTCCGATGAATAGCGCAGTGAAAAAGATGAGGAAAAATCTTTTTATGTTTTTCACCTGAAATAATAATATGAACCGAACTGTAGCACTGATTCACGTGGGAAGTGACTGCTACATCTCGTGCCACAAGGGGCAACATGATGAGAGAAGGGGTGATACAGGAATCTGCTTCAAAGGGTCGCTCACGCCAACCGCTGAACGTGGTATGTGGAAAAACATGTTTGGAAGTGACATCAGAATAGGCTATTTCATAGATTAAGTGTACATAAACTGCAAACATTTAATGTACCAGATTAGAAGACTGGTCTATCATGTCTACTATGTACATTAACTCTTAATGAGCAAAGGTCAACGTGCATTTCTAATTGAAATACGGTCATTGGTGGATAAATATCAATGGAACAAAACTTATAGGTGCAATCAACTCTTGTAACAGGTTCGAGTTCACGAATGAATCTGCTCTTTTCCCCTTAAAATTGATGCGATCTGGATCCAAACAAATAACGATCAAGTTATTTGTAGATGAAATGTACAATATTTGTATTGACATATACAGTCCACGGGCCGGTACAGATTGCATCACACCGCAAATCATGCGAGTTTTCGTTGAAGAAAAATCCTTCTTACCTCATCTAAGAATTTCGTAATATCATAGATTCTGTTATGGATAATTAACCAAGACGATCCCGCAGCATTATGCTTTTGAACTTCTTCTAAAGGGATGGTTTTTACACTCTCTGCTGATTCAGCCATGGTACTACAATGGGAGGAATCTTCCAAAACGGGTAACGCATGCGTGAAACTCGCCCCAGACTGCCATACCGTAACTCGACATTACTTGGAGACAAGGTGCCTTGCAGTACCCTGAGTAGCCAGTGTTCACCATTCATCCGAACGCGAGTAATGAAGACCATTAAAAGCGAGTGAGAAGTCGCGTTCTTGTCCAGTGCCAACTCAAATTCTCTAAACTAAATCGAGACACTTACGATTCTGATTTTTGGAGGCAGGAGAGACCTGAAGAATTTGATTGAAATTCTACATTCATGCAAGGATGCTGATTGCAAACACCTGCCTTCGGCATGCGCAACTCTGGGAAACTGTCTTCGATAGAGATGAGTATCACAAGTAAATAATTAAATAATTTGTTAACGTGAGGATAAAATAGTGAATACAAATAAACGATAGTGATCCTTGCAAAAAAGCATTTCTATTTTCGTGATCTATTTACTTGCAGCTCACCGGCGGGGATCATTTCTCGACTTAAAGAGATGATAATTATGAGACGGATGAAAATGGCCGGAGCCTGCAGTTTGGTTGAAGTGAAAGACTGGTGATCTTACCATTTCCTGGCCTCTGATATTTAAGTTCTGCAGTTCCACATCATATTTGGAAGAAACTGCACCCTAAGTAACAAATTTGTCATTCCTTGTGGTTGTGAGAGATCATCAGACGTGAAAAGATAACCGTAATGACCTTAAGAAGCGAGACAACAGATTACAACAATAAATAGTTGGTTTTGACGAACCTTTAGGACGGGCACAGCTTTCAAATATGGGGGACGTCGGCTTGGGTGCTAATTGTGGATTACCACAGAATATTCCATACGCGGGCTAACTCAAAGTCGGATTTTAAATTTACCATGCTAGCTTGATCGGATTTGGAAAAATTCTGCTATGGTCCACAAGTCCAGGCTGGGTCATAAGGCGAATTGTTAGGAGACCGATCGAATGATTTCTTCATAAGTTGCTGTTGAGAGTGGATAACGCTTTCCAAAAGATCGCTATCCAAGGGGTAGAAATTCATTATCCAATGGACACCGTTATCCACCCTTTAAACAACTGGGACTCAACTTACCCAAACTTCGAACCTATTGAAATTGTTTTGAACTGACTGACCAAAGTATACTGCATATCAATTTTCAGTTCATCTTTCCTTTTTGCCGGCTTTCCTATCCAATCACCTCAAATAACCATGATTAGGATGAAAATTTAGATCCAACAGCTTGGAGTTATAGTAACACCCTGGAATGATTCAAAGAATTCCACAGTATTCAAGACAAATTTTAATCCACAATAAATGGAACAGAAGAAATAATTTATACCAGTTACGCTTAAATTTGTGTCTCGTACACAATTACAGGCCATGAACAAAAAACTTTACACATAATGCTTTTGTACATAAACGAAACTTAATTAAACTTGGGAAGCAAATGCTTTTGTACATAAACGAAACTTAATTAAACTTGGGAAGCAAATTTTATGTACATAACGAAAGTACTCTTTATGATATTTATTATATAAGTTCGCACAACTCTTGGAACAAAACGATATATAGTTTTTTTTTTTTTTAACAAACTGAGCTTAGCTAATTGGGCTCAATTCATTCCTATTGATTAAATATTGTAGTGGCTTCTGAAAACTGAAAAGGTTGTCGTTTTATCAGTTATGGAGGTTTCTCGGTCTCTTGAGGAGTTTAGAAGAGCATCGTGAGTGTTTCGTAATGTTAATTGTCTTATGTCTAAGGACCCACACAAGTTGGTAGCTTCTGATTGGCTAATTGCAAAAAGATTTTTAAATTATCAATTTTAACTACAGTACGACTAGGACAGCGGTCAAACGGTGACCATGAGAAATTCCTGCCAAAGCGAGAAAAGCTGGCTAAACCAGAGTTTCGAGGCTTCGGGAAACGAAATTATTACCCTACCGCCTAAATATATCACAATATGCTTTAATTTTATCAAAACTTACGTGAACTTGCGCCTATCTTACAACCAAACTTCTCAAAACAATGGCAGCAAGACCTCAGAAGTCTCTACTACCATAACGAACCGTGCACCTTAAAAGCGAAATTTCACGAGGAAAAGAACGTCACATTTGTTCTCATCATTTGTGAAGATGATCTAGGAAAACCAAGGAATATGGCTTTTTTCGCTGGTACTCTCACTTCATAAATAAACACAAACCACAGAAAGTGGAAGATTAACCCACTAATCTCTAAAGAGTTACACTGTTATCTGTATTTTACACAAGGCTTTCATAGAAAGAAATGAATATCACCGCTGTTCTAGATGTTTGCTGTTGACAAGGTTATTCTGCAACCCGTCAACCCCCTGGCTATTTTACCTTACTGTGTAGAAAGAAATTCTATAGCGTATTCAAAACGATATCTTTGGAAGGAAGACTACCTAGAAGAACAAATAACTGTGTAACTTTCTCTAATCACAAAATAACCAGAAAACTTATTTCATATTTAAGAAAGCTCACACCTCGCGAGATGTGTCATCTAAAGTAGGCAGACAGCATCCAAGATTATTCTTGAGTCTTGGTTGTGAGTGTAATACGTTTCGTAACCTCTACATCTGTACTACTGCGGCTAAAATCCAGAAGGCTCTTCATCGGTTTATATCTACCCCAATAATACTCAATAGGCTACTGTTAGTTTGCCTCCTTTACATTAATAAAAGCCTTTAGAAGCAAAGAGTGATTTAAAAATTAAATTAAAACCACCAGAGCGCTTAATTTAAGTTAAATTACCTAGCCCATAAGAAAAAAAGAACATATCTGCAACAGAACCATACATTACCCCTCAAGAAATAAGTCGTTAAACGTCTAGTTAACTTAATAAATGTACACTTATTCAGATGTCTCCGTTATTCCAATTTAGTCCCACTAAGCGAGCTCTATATAATTTAAATTAAGCAATAACAATTTACGTGCTATAACACTACTTTTAAATTTGAGCCACGGAACTTACCACAGTAATTCCACATTTAACGCCACGGTGGCATTATCGCGGGCGCAGAATTTACATTAAAGATCAGGACTCGAGAGACAAACCGAAATTAGCGCCTAGTTTGTTGCCTAACCCCCCCCCCCCCCCTCAACTACTCCCACACAGATCGGAGAAGTCATGAAAGATAATCAACTCGTTTCAATACAGCTGTGTCTTTCCAAATTATGCGAATTTCAAACTCCCTTTACAAGGAGAAATCAAGGTTCTACCGAAAACCGAAAATAAGTTAAAATAAGAGTAACAACTACAAAAAAGCAACGATTCACGAGGAGTAGATTTTGAATCAGGTAGTTTTTTTGCAAGCTTAGACCAACTCATAGTGTATTTTTCCAATTTAAGATACAAAGTCTTGACTTTTTCAGTCGCTGGTAACTTATCTCTTGAACAAGGACGCAAAGTTTTAGTTTAGTACAAAAACAAACAAAACATTACAAAATGGAAAGACCAAATGAAAGGGAACATAGATGGTTTGGAATGGAGATGATTAACAAGCATTGCAAACGAAATTGAAAGTTTTGGTGGCAACATATCACTTTCCCCTATGACAAACGGCAATTTACAGCTACAGAGTACCATAACATCACAAACATCACAAACAGATTGATCTTTGTACATCTTGCTTCTGAAATTATCAATTTTCTGTAGCCGATATGCGAACAACTAATTAAAGAGTAAATCTACTCAAGTCCTGAATGTGATTAAAAAATATCAAGTCGGAGCTACTCTAAAGTTTCAAAGCTAAATACGGTAACTATGTTACATGATCGGTGATCTATTAAGAAAGTACTTGTGTGCAGTCCTCCACAGATAATCACGGTTGAGCTGTTAAGACAGCCTCACAGGCCCTTGGAAACTGGGGGGAGGAGAGTAAAACTCATTCAACTTGACAAGGTCACGGATGCATCTACTGCTTGTGTGCAGACAGGTACACCAAAAGTCAAACATCCGTGTACCGAACATCGATCTCTTCCAGTCTTGGCAATTTCTGCAACAAAAATTTAAAACGAAATTACAACTCAATGGGTATGTATTTAATGGCAATTGAACAAAATTCCGAGAAGTACAAGAAAGGTAGGGTGGTGCAGAGAGACACATTTAACCACTGACTGGGGCGGGATCAAACTGGGAAACACCATAATTCTGTTTACGAGTCCAACACACTGACAATTTAGCCACGCTCCCTCCTGGCACTGAACAAGGAATGATCACATAAAATTGACAATGAATTGAAAACCGTCCCAAAAATATGTTGTGGGTCTCTTTTATTTTTCTTAATTTCAGAACCATTGCAAAAACTCATTGAACTCAAACATAAAGGACAGTAAAATTTAAAGGAATGAAGTAGGACCACAACCGATGCTAAGGAATAAGTAAAAAAAAAAGATGGGTAGCAAAGCTACCCCGAAGGAGAGAAGCCACTGTTCATTCTGGAAAGTTAGAAATAATCTACCCCAGTTATATTCAACCGCTGGAAATACTTCCCATGTGTTCATATTTCAGTATTTTACTTCGCAGGTAATCGCTAGAAAACATTTCCAACTCTGAAACAAATTTAACTCGATTCGATTACGCCACTTACCTTAAGTTTTTCGTATGTTGTCGGCGAAAGTCTGGTGCTGTTCAGGTTCAGATTTCGAAGACTGGACATGATCACGAGGGATGACAGTCCGTCATCCGTCACGGGCGTCTCACACAGGTTCAGTGACTCTAAGTTGTGCAGCTGCTCTGCCACCATGTGCAAGCCTTTATCACCAAACTAGAAAACCCGGTTTAACATTTTAGATTATCATTTGCGTGAGACTGGGCTTCAGGGATTTTATAACCTTTAATGCTACAGCATCGTTGGGAGAGTATCCCGGCAAAAGATTAAAACTCGACTTCCTCTACGTCCCATGCAAGTTCTGACACACGTGTATCCTAACGCTAGTGCCTGGGCCTGCCCTCTGATGACTGTCTAAGTAGGGCGACCGTACCTTTCAGACCTTGAAGACGCCTTTTTACCGCTTCTGTTTCCATGTCTGAATCAAGGCAGGGGAGGGTAGGCTACCCACAAAAGTTGTAACGGGGGATGGTTAAGCTTCCCTTGGGGTAATTAAGGGAACCGCAAGACATAGTCTTTCATCTCCAAGACCTTACTAGCAACAGAAAGAAAAGGAATGATCAACAAACCTGTGTGGACCAAAGGTTTAAATGTAGCAGGGCTGGCAGTTGAACCAAGTATTCAGCACAAGCGCTGGTTACATGTGTGAAGGCAAGGTTTAGGCTCTGAAGGTTACCAAAAGAACCAGACTTGAGAAGACGGGCCAAGTCGTCATCCTGTAGAAGACAAGTTATTTGTTACGTCAGCGCATTTTTTCCACTGACAAATAGACGAGAGCTTATTCGATGGTCTGCCAAGACTTTACATATTGGACCGACGTCTTTAGACCTTAACTAATAAACAGGAGCTTGTTTTACGCCTTCCGTTTGCTGTAGTTTTGGTTGCTCCTGCTGATGTTGTCAATGTATTTGACAGTGCAAAAAACACCTACCGTCGATTTTGTAGGAAGGGTAAGTACTGTTGGTCCCCCCTTTTCCTGCTGAAGAGAAAGAAAAAATTAGGAGACATTAAATGTTCCTAGAGCTTAACTGACAATTAAACAGGAAAGAACACATTTAAAGCACTTTCAAAGAAAACAAATATTTTTCCTACCATCTGTCTGAACTTGGCTTTTCTGAAAAACAAAGAACAAGACGATAAGTACGGATCAAAGAACTCATTGGCACAACACCATGGCCAGCGGCCAACGTCCGTGCATGTGTGAACGTTGCATCGAGGCAGCCCTACATAATGTTTTCAGGCTAAACTAACTCAAAAACTAAACGGTTACGAAGTTTCAATCGCGTAAAACATATTGAGAAAGCTCAAAACAAAATGGTAACCCAAAAAAAACCCCGTAATTAAATAAACTTTGTGTTCGCAAAATCTTTAGTCCTCCTTCACCATGCTTTTATTTCCTTTTACATTTTTCTTTTAAAGAACATTTCAATTTATTGTCGTAAATTTTCCATGCAGCAGTTTCATCGTGCGTTTTCCTTAAAAATTTTACGCGGAAAATTCACGCACGGCTGACCAAAATTGATCAATTTGCGCATGCCCAACGATTGACCGCTGGGTTGTCTTTTGTTGAATAACAACTTACTTCTGACACAGAGCTTCATAACACAGTTTGCCTTCTTCGGTGCTTTCTAATGTAGAAATGATCTGTAATTTTTCATTTTCGTCTTGCAGAACCTCAACTTCTAACATGAATGCCAAAGTCTGTCAAAAACAGAAACAGAACTGAATTAACCCTTAACAAGATACGATAATTTATTTAACCAAAATGATAATAATAATAACTGAAATTGGTATGTACATATACATGTACATGTATTTCTCTCAGAATTTCAGGGCCCAGAGACGATTGTTCAATTGTTAACGGGTGATTTTCTATGCACAGTGCAAATAACATCAACGATTATAATCTGCTTCAATAACAGTGCTCCACTTACCTGAATAAAACTGCTGTCGCCTCGTAACGCAAGCAGCATAAAGGGGCCGAGCATGGACTCCTTGAGATCCAAAAGAATCTTTTTTCTCCTCCCACAACAATTTAGTAAGCGACCCATCTGAAAGGAACAAGCAAGGTGTAACTCGATGAAAGTTTAACCAGTGTGGCAGACGCCCGAGTGAGAGTGATACAAACCGACACGCGCGACCGACATACGCGAATGACAAGCTACTGCTCACGGGGACCGTAAGTTTTTGACTCGGGAGTGACATTGTAAGAAAGATTAGATACTAGTCATTCTTGGGGGTCAAAAAGTTAAGTTTTGATAGAAAAAAAACTACAAAGGAACTCACCACGTGGGAGAAAAAATGTCCTTCATCAAAACAAGAAACTCCTCCTGGGCAAATGATGTCGATCCAGCCATCTTTACCTTTTCTGACAGGAAGAATGGACTGATGGACCTACAGAAAAACAACGCAATTCAATGAAATGAAACATAACGAAATGTTGAAATGTGTATTCCTCTATGGATTGTAAAATTTTTTTCTCTGGCACAGTGACTTGCGATGAAAGCTGGTTACTAGTAGTCTACCGATATTTTCAAAACCCCTTACCGCCGTCTGCTTAGTCTCTGAGCAGACTCTTGTCTTAAGGTTAACCCCATCAGCAGTCGCTTATGGAGAAAGTTATTAAAACCCCTATAGGAAAGGCTTTATCACAAACAAGCAGTTCTAGCTGGGGTCAGGGGCGTACAAGAGGAGAGGGCTTTGGGGAGAAAGAAAACGTTTTAGGGCATTTACTGTTGGCACGAAAGTGGAAAGAGTACCTCACACCGCTGATCTTCTGCAAACGCTTTTATCACTGCACTAATGTACCTGTCAGAGGAAGCAAACATTGATTACTGTGGGTGGAAATAATCAAGATGGCCAATAAGATACTGAAGAACTTGACCACTTTTAAATCCTTCTAAAGATTTCCAAGATCACTTTGTTAACGGGAGTCTCTGCTGCCTACGTAAAAGTTTTTTATTCACTACCACACTAAGAAGGATATCCTTACTAATAGAGAACACAAGCAAAATTTTTCATATCCCTCAGACGGTAAGTACCTCAATTTCTGAGCATCACAAGCCTTGGCGATCCACTACAATTATTACATTACTGGCGACTTCTACTTTTGACCGGAAAAGTATTTTTTTCCCTTAATTCAAGTAGGAAAGACAATAATCACGTTATTTTAAACTCGGTTTGATTCATTAAAGACGGTTGAATATTAGCTTAAGTGTGTACACATCACATAGTGTGTACCTCACGGTGTAAAGGACCTGATCTTACATAAAAGGGTGTGACTACTTACAATACAAATGTCTCGTTCTTGAGAGCCCTGTAAGAGAGCAGTTCAGGTAAGTACGCTGTGAAGGCCAACACACAAATTTGGATTTGTGCTTGTGTAATTGAAGTACGCAAGCATCAATACCAAGATTTATAAATGTTCAGTGAAAGCAACTTTTTAGAATTAAACTTATTGCAATCTGAATACTTACTCTTTTGGGAAAGGTATGGGCTGTAGTAGTGTTGATAGATTGGGTCTCCAGTCTTCAAACTGTGCACTGAAATTGAGAACCAGATAGCAACGAGTCATTTATGTCTGTGCAACACGTACACTTAGGTTTCTAGTTCTTCAGAGCAACGTGGAAAAGATTTTACAATTTTGCATAATTACACTGCACCATCCAGTAAAAAGGTGTAGAAGTAATGCAAAGAAGCAAAATCATGCTACAAGGTTTTACCTTAATAAAATACCAGAGCCTCTATACTAATTTACTAAGATATGTACTTTGTATGTTTAAACACGATGGGCAGAAATTAGAATTCCTTATCTTATATCGAGAGTTATATTATAAATAGGTTCTAGTTAGTTCTATTATTTGAGTGTAAGCACAGAGATTCTTTTCCAGCTAAGTTTTCTGTTCCTTTTTTTAATTATTACCAATTAGTTTAAAAAAAAAAAGGTTTTGACAGAGACTGCCTGATCTGTGGCACTAGGCAAAAGGTTTACATACATGTATCCACAAACAAAACTGGAATACAGAACAGTCTGGACTGACATCTTTATTATCTCAAGAGAAATAATTACCAGTAAGTGATCTCTGAAAATAATTCCAAATGATCAAACAAATGAACTTTTTACTAACATGGTATCCATGACTGTCATGAAACAGAGCAGAAAGTTTGTGTTGATTTCTTCGTACTTGACAAGCCTAGTAATGACACATAACACAGACAAGTCATTTTTAGTCACACTGAGGTTAACTTGGAAGACAGAGTTCATTTTACTACGACAACAACAGCAAAACCAATCTTTACATTTTGGTCTTTAAAATAAAAGCTACTGCCAGTCTGGCCCACAGGTAGCTGGTGCTAGCCTAGACAGGCCAGTCTTGAATACTAAAAGGAAGAATCCTAACTTATTGTGGATTAATAATTATTTATAAATAATTGCAAAGAAGTTATCATTAAGATGATAAAATAAAGGAGGGTGAAGACAGACAACAAATCAAATAGCAGAGGTTCTTCCAGGAACCACTTCAAATTCAGTTTTCTGAGCCTTACTACAGACTTGCATTTACAAAACTAAGAAAACCTACACTTTACTAAACTTACAACTTGTCACTTTGATCAAATGTGGAATAAACGGCAGAGAGGACAACTGCAACTAGATTTGGAAGGACACGAGGATGTGGACAGGTGGCACTTGGACTGTGAACACTGGTGAAAATTCATTAGAAAAATTAGGATTATTATAATACAGAGCAACTATGGTTAAGTAAAAAAACAAACCAAAATCAAAGAAATCATAACAGCCAACAGGAGCACAGAAAAATGCCAAAAGAAGCCATTGCAAGCTTTGAGTAAAACCTGAAGTGTGAGAAAACTCTCTGTGCAAAGATCTGAACCACCAAATTTACAGTATTTGTTAGAGACAAGCAGTCATCCTTAAAACAAACAGATGGAGTAGCATAGCCTTACCTCTCTACAAACTCTCTGACAACATCTGCGTAATCTTTGCAAAACAATGTATAAATATAATCTTGTACAAACATTCTGAGATGTGGATATTTTCCAAAATCCTGAAAGAAATGATACATAATGATCAGTAAGTAAAGCACAGCACAGACTGGTCATTATTAACATGAAAATAATCATCATTAAGGAACTGAAAACCATTTAGAATACAATTTTATCACAATTTCTGATAATGAATATCAACAGATTGTTCATATAATACTTGTGTCTCACAATTTGTGGCACCAAAAACACTTCAGACTAAATTTACCATCAGCACAAGTAGTTCTTAGCTTAGAAAATAATGACAATTATAATAATAAAAATAATAACAATAATAATACAGTCATTTATATAGTGCTGTATACAGAAGTTCTAAAGTGCTTTATGATAAAAGGAGAGCATATAATTGAGAAAACTAATAATCACCTAAGATAAAGGCAAAAGCAAAGTTGTATAGAGCCTTAAAAGTGACTAGAAGCAAGTTAAAAACCAATAAGATGTTCAACTGAGAGCCAATGAAGTTCTTAACTACAATACACAGTAATTCTCACCATGTTATGTTTAAGAATTCTGTGAACAGCTGGGAGGAAGACATCTAGTACTTCATTATTATAAAGTTGGCCCTTGCAATGCTGCAACAAGCAACACAACAAAAAGATACATTCAGAACAAAAAAAGAACTCTCGTTAAAACTTTGTGACATCATTTTTTATGCCTACTGAACATGTAAGGTTGGACAACCTTTTTACACCATTTTTCAAACTTTTCAACACCTGGTTGATGGCCTGTTCTTTGACTATCATACTGATGGATTCTATGTTTGAGATCTTACAAAATAATCAATTACGATGAGGTTTTATCATCCTGCACGAAAGTTACACAAAAATACACACATACAGTGTCTACATGTCGCATCTTTACCTTGCTAAAGAAAGCACAAACTTCAGGGGAAGGCTGAACATATTCCAGAACAGGTGCAAGTGCCTTGAAAATCAGAAAGACAAATTCATCAAAACAAAAAAAAAAACAAAAAAAAAAGCATTCTGTACAAAATGTAAAATTTAACATACCAAATAGGGCTGTTGGTGTGTACCATAACAATAGGAGCATGAGTGTAATGTATGTTCCACAAGTTTTAGTGTCCACTAATGTTCTTCAACATAAATTTTTTTTTGAATCTACATAGTACATAATGCACCTAAGTGGAGATATGCATCATTAAATATCTGCCTAACCCAGAGACATTGGTTCAAAAGACTTCTTCACCTACTAATAGCAGTAGTGGTCCTTTGACCTTCACAAACTTTTACAAAACATCTGTGTTCAATCATCAAAATTCAACATTCTAATGCTGTTTACTGACCACTATTAAGTTTTCTTGTTCCTCGTCAGAAAATGAGATGAAATGCTGCAAGAAAAATGTGTTAGTGTTAAAATTATGATTTTCACATGCAAGAGACGATGACTGAGAGATGTTTGTATGTCTGATGCTCACACTTCATTCTTTCTGTGTGACACAAGACAAACAAAACCCCTCACACTCTATGGTTGTCTAATGTACATCCCATCAGGTTAAATAAATTAAGATATCAGAGTAGAATCTTACATGTGCGAGGATATCCGAAACCATCTCCAAAGGAACAGTAAATATAACGTCATCTTGTATTGGAGTGGTTAGTGAGAAAAGTACAAGTTCCTATGATAAAATAGAAGTCAAACCTTTTCATAATTATGCAAGAGGATCTGAAAAACAATTATTTGAAAACATAAGTGCAGTGATTTATTGTCAGACTGACTAAATAGCCAGTTGATTAAGCTCTCCACAAATGGAAAAGACCAAACCAAAACAAAAACAGCTTTAGTTAATACTAGCAGATCAATTAATTTGTACCCTCTGAAAATAATTTGAACATTCTCCCTCCCAGCCCCTCAAAAGTAATTTGAGAGCTGACACATACACTTTATCAGTTGATACAGAAATTGCCATGTGAAAGAGACCCTAAAATACTTTTGTCATTTATCACTCTGTTGTGGAGGCAGTGTAGCTAGGTGGATAGGGCACTGGTATTGTAATCTGTAAGGAATTGACCCTACTTCCTTATGGATTTGTTCTTGGTTGTCCTAAGGTCAATTCCCTTCACTACACTTTTTATACAATCAACTGATCAGCCTCCTGCCAATCAGGGTTTTTTAAGAAGTTTTGTTTACACTCTTGGGCATAGATGAAAATTACTTGGTGTAAATCTGCTTCAGTAGAATAAAATGAATAATTACCATGATTATTAGAACTTGATCAGTAACTGACATTAATATCTTGTCGCCCAAGTGGATGCGGTGAACAATAAAATATTGTTTAGGGCCCAAAATGGTAATAATACATACCCTGAGCTCCTTTGTTAAAGCTTCAGGATCACTGGATTTTGATATAAGTCTTTTATATCTTAACAAGTTAACCTGCAAAGAACAGTGTTCTCAGTATTGGGTTTGTGCCTGAAATCCATGATCTTTTTTTTTTTCATTTGGAAAATGATATTTAGAGCAATGATGCTTAGTATAAACTGTTACTCCAACATGGTTTAGTGCTCAGGCGAATTTGGGGCAACAAATAACCACAGTGTCTTCATTTTTGCATATCTGAGTCCCCATAAAAACTTGCTTACTTGAGGTTAAACTAAGTACTCTTCCCCCTTCCAAGACAGATGCTTAGGTAACAGGAAAAAGGGAACTCTGTAGGAACTTTAAAACTGCAACCAGCCAATACATCATGTACATGTAGTTTACCAACTGATTAGTCTTGCTCCACAAACAAAGCAGAAAGAAAGCAGGGATGACCTTACTAAATCCAAGTTCATGGACAAGTGAAATTACATTAAATTCAAAAGAGTTAATTTAGTTATTTAAATAAATTATATTTCAATTGTATTGATTTTTAAAGCAGTTAACTTAATTTATGGCTGATTTAACCCATATTTTTTGTCAATGGGTACAACCTGGTAGACTGATACTGGTGGAGAGTAAAAGAGTTGCCCACTCAGAAACTGGATGTGTGATTTAGATTAAAGTTGAAGCATTTTATCAATATATTGGCAATCTAAGTAAGTTTATACAATTACTGTTAGAATAATTTCCTTACCTTCCATTTCAATGAATGAAGCCACTGATCTCTCAGATATGCATTGGGTGCCTAAAGAAAATAGGGAAATTTAAACAAGTCATCTCTTTAAGGCAAATCTGAGGGTTAATTGGGTTTTAACTGTTGCAAATCACAAGCAGAGCTGCACAACTAAGGAAAGCCTAGATATTAATTCTATGCAAGTTGATGTCAAATACTGAAAACTTACCCCAAGCCTTGCCTGCAGTAATATTTTCATGAATCTTTTTTTATGTTTTTGTGTGTGTACTCTTTTTATTTTGGTGTCTTAAGAATACTTTTTAATTAAAATTCACCAGTTCCCACCTTGACAGTGAGGGTTGGGATTGAAGCTTGGCATTCTGAAGTAAACATGCATTGCCTATATTTAAATCCAAACTTTAACAAAATTCATTTTTTAAATTTACCTTAAGTAATACAGAGCCATCTGGAATTGTAACTCTAATGCAGAAATGCTGGCCAGTGTCCCATCTGTTCACAGTATATGCATCCAGTATTTCTTGATAAGACAGAGGACATTCCATGAACCCCACACACTGAAACACACAGAGAAAAAACATATTAAACAATGTGGGCGATCTTAATGTTCTAAAAATCCCCTGCTGTACCTATTTCAAACGTAAGAATTACAAGTGGCCCTTGTATAGTTTAATCCAAATCATAGCCAGTTGGGATATTTTCAAACCAGTTTTATTCCTTGATTTCCTTTCTCATGTATTCATTTTCATCATTAAAAAAAAATTCAAATCACACCTATAAAGTTATTTTAAAGAAGGAAAAGAGTTTAAAAAACAACATAAAAAACATCTAGGAGAAAAACCACCCAAACATTAATGAATGTTCTCTAATGTTAAAAAAGGTTGGAAATCCAAACTTGTGGGTGCAATTTGAACAAAAAGTGTGCCATGCAGCAGTTATCTTTTCCATAAAATCATCTCAGTGCACAAAGAAATTATTAACATGTTATAATTTTTCTGTTCCTTTGTATTTCCTATGGCCCTGGACAACATCAGTAAAAGAAACTGTACACGTGTACACCATGAACCATGCAATTTCTACAACCGTGCAAAAAATGCAATCTACTGGATATATACCGTTAGTTCATCCATCAGATGGCCTAATTTCAGCAAAACAAATACACACAGTACGTTCTTTGAACAATTGGTATCAGGAAATAAAGCTCAGCTGCAGTTGATGAACTGCTCATCATACACTTTTAGGAAAAAAGGCTGAGGGTCGTCTGAGGGTCGAAGTTGTCTTCTTTTTTTTTTTTGTTTGTTTTTTAATAATTTGCTATTGTTTTTGTTTTCGCAAAGATATACCATGAAGTTTACAACACATAACACTAGTCTTGTTCTGTTAGGGTTTTGAGCCCCATTACTAATTCAATACTTCAGGCTGGCTAGCACATTTAGTTTGTAGCAGAGCCATGCACAGTTATCTATCTTGAAAAGACCTGTAGTTAGAACTGTAGTTGGTACATGTAGTGGCAATTGATAACCTCAGTGAAAGTCATCATCAGAGTCAAGTAATGAGTTTTTTTGTCAGTCGTAAAATACCAGTCTCTCTAGTGAAACAGATTGATCAGTCATGCAGTGACATTTAACAGTCTGTTAAGAAGTGCAAGCCAGTTGGAAAGTAAGGTTTTTCCATTCACTTCACTTGTCATCTTATTGTTATGATTTGGATTCATAGTGACAAAACTCTATAATCATGTCACCTGCCTGTAAGGATGCAAAATTGGTGTCCCCAATGGGTCTGTTGTCTTCTTTATCACTCAAATTTGAATTAAGTTGTTATCGTGTACCATGACACATACAACTATTGATGTTCATTTTTAAATGGCTACAAATTGAGGTACATTTGGCATATGAAGATTTCCAAGTACCATGAACTGAAAGAGCGCAATACCATTTTTTTACACTCTGCATAACTGCTAACATATCAAAATATAAATAGCATGGTAGATTTGTTATGTAAGAGGCAGATTTTGCATTCTTGTCATGAAAACATCTTTATCTATTAAATCTCATCTGGTACCAAACAAGGACTCCTAATTCTCATCATAAACCAGAAGTTAGTCCAAGAAAGACAAATTTCATTATTTTCTTTCCAGAAAAACACCCCTCTGTTTTGTATCACATGTTTCCAAAGCAACTCTCAACTAAATATGTACTCAAAACAACTGATAACAAATTTGATTTCAAAACTATCCAGCCTTGACATTACTTCAAGTATTTTTTTTCTTAGATCACTCCATAATATTTACTGAGCTTAACAATGAAATACACATGCAAATGCAGCATTTTCAAAAGTTTAATGAATAAAGAATTGTAATTAGTGAATTGGGTCTGATGAAAAACAAAAATCTTTCTTTTTAATAACAACATTATCTTAGAATGTAAATTTCCTTTTTAAATAGCAATTCATAAACAGAATTTAAAAAACTGTATTCATGTAACTTATTGACTAAAATACTAGAGAGGAAAGCCCTATAACAGACAAGATGGCAACTCCTCATTAGCGAGTCAAAGAAAAAAAAAGGCATTGTTATGCAAATTTTTGTCTACCTTTGTGTGGAGCAGACTTTTAATCACCCAGTTTACTACAAATTACTTTGCACCCATGATGTTGTTAAAAAATAAATGTCCACTGGATGCTGAACATGCTAGGGCCATCTTTATAATATTCTTGTCAACAACCCTTCAAAAACACCCTTCAATTTAAGCTTAAATATCATTACAAAATAAAATATTGGTATCCACATTGCAGGTTAATTGCTCCAGAATAAAGCAAAATCGGCATTTCAAAAACAACATTGGTTAAGTCAAATGTTTAACCTTGGAACAGAAATAAATTGATTCTGACATAATGTCATGTATGATTGTAGCCTAATTCTCTGAAAATCCCTAAAATCCTTAAATATGAGTCAGCCAATAGGAGAAAATTGTAAGAATTTTGAAAACTGGAATTTTAAGCATCATGCAAGCATTTTCTAGAACTTTTCCACAAGAACATCATAAAGAAAAAATAAAATGGAAAAGGCGTTATTGCACCTTTCTGTGGGAAAGGACAGCCACATTTTTGTTCTAAACTTACCGGTATGACCCCAGAGAAACAACACATAGAAAGGTTCTAAACACATAGAATGAAATAAATATTACCAACCCTTCACTGGGGTCTTAAACAAAATGAAAGTTCAGTCATTTGCTTTTTATATCCTCTGTAGTTTACCCAATTTTAACAATCACATTATCAGTACTCAACACTAGTTTGATGCATGGCATTGAAGCTCCACTTTGCTTACAAAACTCAAACGAGTGTTACTCAGTTAATGAACACTCATGCAGTATCAATAAATACGTTTTTTTAACTGGTGGTTCAACTTTCTCCATGAATAAAAAAAACTATTTGACACATTTGACAAATTTCTCCTGGGATAAAAAAAAACCCTTTAAACCAATTTGACTTTTATTACTTTTCTTTATTTCAGGTTATAACAATGAATACAAAATAAAGAAAAATACAAATCAAAATTGCAGCAGCTTACTTAATTCATGTTGCTACCTGCTGGGATATTTCTCCAGCATCACTGGTAAAAACTGCCAATGCAGCCACCTATATAGTTGATCAGTAAAGCTTTCATCATCAAAACTTTCTGGCACCAGAGTGTCTTAAGCTCCACAAAAAAAAAAACAACAACATTCTGGTGATGCAGACACAAGTCTTTCCAAAACAACAAAATTTTATTAAGGTACATGTATGTTTTTATATTTCCATGAAAACTACATGGCATTATCTGATATAATAAAAATAAAAATAGTAATAATATTGATAATAATAATTTTGCAAGAATTATCATAACAGTAATAATAATTCTACATTATTCAAATGTAGCATTGTTCAATATAATAGTTTCAAGGTCTAATATCCATTTCTTGAGCAAAAAAAGCAGAATTCACCCCACATACCTAGTACAGTAGGTGTACCAAAGGATCCACATAATTGAGAGGAAATTAATATAAATGTTATTTTTGGGGTCATGTTGATACCAGAGTAATGATGATACTTTGCATTTATTGAACAATATAAGAACAATTGATGCTTGCCATGGTAACTACGATAATATTTTAATTAATAACTGAATTAGTGGTATGAGTGGCCACTTTTGCCATTGGAGGCAGCCAAGTGGCAATGCATTGACCTGTTTCTAAAACTTACTGGTGATAAGAGGAACATTTTCATAAAACATTACCCATGCTCCTTTGTTTCCTTCTAAAAAGAATTTCCATTTTACCTTTGTTGCCCAAGTATTAAGCCTTGATTTCATATAATGGGTTGTAGCTAAGAAATTTTGAGTGAAGCAGCTTCAAAATGGTGGACAATTGTAAATGTGTATTATCTAACACATGCCAGTTATGCTTAACCAAGTGTTTGCCGACAGAAAAACCAGCCGGCAATTAGTGACAACCCTGCATGAAAACCTCCAGAGCCAAATGCTAGACACATTGATTATTCCAGAGTTAAATACTGTACTCAGGGGTGAAGCGAGTCAAGCAACACCACAAAAAATGCCTTTTTTCAATCCTTTTTCCACTGGGCCCAATTATTCAAAGGCTGATTAATGATAACCCAAGGTTAGATTTTAATTCAAGTTTCTTGATCCATTTGTTTGAAAGCCATTTTGGGATCATTTTCTCTACTCTTTTAAGAGCATTCAATAATCAAACTCTAGACAGAAATAAATATATACTGAATTTTCCTTGTTTAGATCTGAAATCAGATTTCACACTAACCCTGGGTTATCTTAACCTAGCTTTGAAAAACCCTGCCCTGGTGTCTAAAATTTCACTTCTTGCAACCATTTCTCAAGTTAAGGCTGGCAAAGGGCAACCTTTAAGAAAGTTGACCTTAGAGACCTGACAATATATACTAAAACTAGGTTTTGGACCAATATGTTTGAGATATGGTTTCAGTAACACACATAACTTTATCCATCATAAAATTCTTAACTGTAGACATTAATTTCCACAGTGCTGGAGCACACTGATTCATAGAACACAATATACATTGTTGGCAACACCCTCAGTGTTGTCCCTTTTATAAGTATGGCAGGTAGATAAAAATTTTCAATTAGCAGATCAGTCTTTTTACCTGGTGAATTTTCAAGCATTCCAAGCAATTTAAGCTAGTAATAAGTGGTACAGTATTACAGTTGTAAATTCTGCAGATTACTGCCTGAAAAGGAAACCTGGACACCCTGTGAGTCCATCTATATTTGAATACAGAATCTTTTCGGTAGCTATATGTTGAACAACATACTTCTACATGATAACATACATTTTAATAATCTTTGATAAAAATCAGAGACATTTAAGCATTCTATAGATGCACTTAAGATAAATGACAAGCAACATCATTTGCCATCAGTATTTAATGAGCAGTGATTTCCTTCACTAATATATCTAATATCAATGGCTGCTTGTTATGGTTGCTATGCTACACTTAAAGAAACAAGACTTGACAAGTTTTTGATACAGACCACAAAAATGACGATATCAAAAACACTTCTCCAATATGCCCAACATACACGTAGCTTGAAAATTTTTTACATTTTTAGTCCATGATCAAAAGAAATTCCAACTGAAAGTGTATAGAATTAAAATTTTGGAAGGACATTCACAACTTGATTATATAAATTTCTTAACTTCCATGTTGAAAACATTTATCAAATTGGTCCAAATTTTCCTAGGCATACAACTGTGAGTCAATACAATTCATGCAGACACTATATCAACCCTGGTGGTCATATTATAAGCATAAATGGTCTTCTAGCCTACTCCAATAAATTTTAGGAAAACAGACTTAACTACTTTCTTGTTAAAGTTGTTTGACAGAGAAACACTACAAACTTAATTTGCTATCAAGTGTAAGATACTAAGGAGTCTACAAACTCTAAAATTTTTAAGGATAATAAGGTGTTCTACATCTCAGCTTTGTAGATGAAGTACAGTACAATGCAATCTGAATGTGAGCCTGCACAAAGAAAGTAATCAACTAAGCCCAAGAATATGTTAATAAGTAACTATGATAATTTATGACATTAAGTCCCAATTCAAAAAGAATCAGTGGACCAAGAAATGAGGTAACAAAGGCACCATTGAAAATTTAGATCAACTGAGCAAGTTTTAGATTATCACGAAAGTACAAAAATTTTTTAAAGCTCAAGGTTGCCCAAGGAAATCTGAAGCTAAAATCTAAAGAAAACTGAATGGTGAAAAACTTGTTTCAAAACAAAACCTGAGACAGGTGCCAGCACATCCTGGTTTTATTCATACAAAAAAACACTACACCAGACAAAGACAAGCCCAAGAATAATTAACGCTGCAAGAATAACCAATAAATTCTAGATTAGAACACTAAAAATGATGAGAAAGCTACTTAAAGCAAAACCTCTAACAAATTTGAGTCAAAAATAATGGTTACAGGTAATTGACAAAAGAACCCGAGTCACATCAAGCACAGTGACTCAAAATTTATTGTTTCTAGTTTGACTACAAAGTTCACTTTCCTTGTCTCTGGTCTATGGATTTCTATAAGCTGTGTGGAAGAGGGTTATAAAATTACTACTAGAAAAAATAAATCTAATTTGTTTATCAAATCCATTGTATTTGTGTATGTTTTTGAAATTGAAAACCAAAGTAATTCTCCCATTGTGAAAAGGCATTTTACTGAAGATTTCTTTAACCTGCAACATGCAATAATCTTTCCCTTTCATGTCTATGAAATGCCATTAACTTCATCTTGCAATCATAGAACCTATTTGTCCAGTTTCAAGACATCAGCGTTCACTCCACAGAAAAATTTACGACTTAAAATTCGCAAAACATTAGTTTAGAACCAAATGAAAGAACATAGTGTGCACTGAGTCTCATTTGAAAGGAAATGGATTAACCCAAACAAACTTTTGCCTTCAAGAAACACAGGAATCCATAAAGCCCTTACTGATAAATTAGGATTGTTTTTGCGTGGACAAAATGTACACCCAAGGTACACTGTGTTCGGAAACAATGATTCCCATGACATAACACTTAACAACAAAGATCTAGACTCATAAAATGAAAATGCCATGGTGCCCACTTGAAGCACATTGTAGCCACAGACATCTGTGTATTGGTGAGGTCACAGATCCTATGAACAAGTTATATCTGCTTCTCAAGGCAAAGCGAAA
Source organism: Pocillopora damicornis (assembly GCF_964200805.1). NCBI lineage: Eukaryota > Metazoa > Cnidaria > Anthozoa > Scleractinia > Pocilloporidae > Pocillopora > Pocillopora damicornis. Next base: position 15,757,748 of record NC_142672.1, read on the forward strand.
TTAACTCGAAATCTATCTTTGTGATGATGTAGATCGAGAAGTGACCCTCTATGGCCATCTAAAATCTTTCCAACGAAGGAAAAAAAAGAAATTAATATGTTCTCTGATTCATTGAGAGGAAGTAGCAACTGTTCTGTATTTCGCAAGGCAAATCAAGACGACAATCGGAGAACTGAACGGAAAAAGTCAACATCACGAAGAAGCAGCTATATTTCCTTGTTCTTCAAATCCTTGTACAATTTACCATAAAAATCACCACGTTAATACGACGACAGTACTACTAAAGCCGCTTCGCTTTCTTTTGAGACAAAGCGACAGCTCTTTCGGCTTAGTTCAAGCTCGCGTTCGCCTGCTCGGTAACCTTATAGGCGAATCGAAATATTTCAATATCTAGCATTCTTGTTCAATTTGCTAGCGCTTCTGCGATAATCCTTAGCATAGCAAACCCTTTGATGATCACTTCGGACCGTTCGAAACGATATTGAGATAAGAAAATGGCGGACAAGTGATTAGACAACCGCGCAAGTCGCTGCTTAGGATTAAATATTTCATTCGCAAAAAACTTTTTAACTCCTACCGCTATATTTCACTCACCGTGGCAGAATACATTTGGAAGTCTCCCAAATAAACATGATGTGCTTCCCATCTTCTTAGAAATTTGGAACTTAACACTTTGCTGATTAAAGTTCGGCTATGGTTTAGGCGACAAACTTGAATGTCTCCTTCGTGGATCAGTTTGAATTTTGGTCCTGCTCCCGTACTACATCTTTGAGGACGTTGCGGTCGCTGTTGTCCTCCATTCGCTATCGCCACAGCCATGGCCGTGTGGATTGCCAAGGCGTCCGACAGTAAACTCACAGACTGGAAGATATAAAAACACCAAAATATTTCACCTAAAGGAACAGTTGTTACTCCATAGATCGAGTGTAAACATATCTAGTCCAATTTGCAAGCAGTCGAAGAACTGGCCTTTTAGCCCGAATGACGTCACATGCAACGAATGATTGACGTCGAATAAGAAATTTCCAGTTGAGGCGACTTATTATCTCTAAGCTGAACTCTTCTAACCAGCTTGGACTGAAAGTCTCGTTAAAACCAGATCATAAGTAAGCTGAAAAGCTTTTCTGTAATTTTGCAGGAATTTCAGCAAACAAGCGAGTAGTGCAAAAGCTATTCTGAAATTGCCTGAACATCGAGAGGGAAAAGGAAAAAGTGTGATCGCATAGAAATAAACTCATTTGAATATTTTGTTTCCTTTGACAATTGAAAGACAAAGATGGATCATACGAATTTGGCAGACGAGCTGCGAGGGCTTTTCATAGCAATAAAAATGAATTTAAATTGCTTTTGTCTTGCCACGAATGACCCAAACAGGAGCAATGTATGTGTGTGTTACTCACTTATTCTGCGATTCTTGAAAATCGTTGAAACGAGATGAGTTGAGGGAAAATGTTGCGATGAAAACATTCAACAGTTTACGGAGAAAGGACTTAAAGTAATCTCGGATGTATCAGTACTTTAATTCAACCGCTTTTTATCCTTTCTTTTCTTGTTACGAGCATAATAGAATAGGGAAAAGTCGAGTACCAAACGAGAAAAGCCACGAAAAAAGAATAATAAATATGGATCTATTGAAATCGTAAAAAACGTTTCGTATTTCTCTTCACACGACAACGTTTCAATCTTTCTTTGCACAAATAACGATAAATGAAATTGACAGTTTTCAATGAAATCGCAAGTCTTTATTTGCAGCATACGCGGCGTGTTTCCAAACAAGAAATAGAACAGTTCTAAATCAATAATATCGAAATGAAGGGAAAGCGAGTGAAGGCTTTGACCAGGAGTACAAACAGCTGCCAAGAAGCAGCTCACATTAAAATGCCTTTCTATCCTCTATAATTTGCATATAAGTTCCTTGGAGAACAGATGTCACCTTTAGAGTTTTTTCCTATGAACTAATACGCTTACAGTTGAATATCTTCAATACATAAAGCAGTTTCCCACCCAAGGTATTTTCTTTGCATTTGCGATCAAAATATGAAAACTATTGTTGTTGCGATCAGCAAAAGCAGGGTTGATGTCATGCAACGTTACTTGAGAGAATGCACGATTCAGCTTCATGTTCCGGTTACAAAGTGATAACAGATTTATCAATCTGCAGTCGCGTTAAAAACCGTACACATTAAACTTTGATCCTTGAAAATTGATAAACTTCAGTTCGATCATTTACACCGAACCGGTTAGTGATATACTTGACTAACAAATCTAGATGAAAACCGAAACTTTCATAATTAGGCATCCTCCTCGAAAAAAAACATTGGTCTCATATTGCCCAGTATACACGCTAAATGTGAAATTTCAAATCTAAGGAACGACAATTCCAGCGAGGACTTACATTCAGGATATCTTTAATTTCGAAGATATTCTAAACCGTAGAGAGCAAACTTTGTTTCTTCGACAAACAAACACCCAAAAGCTTTGTGTAAATAGATTAACTTTGTGGCTTCTGACGGGGAAATTATAATCGTGCTCTAGCTCGAGGGCTGTCTAGGGGATACAAATCGTAACGATCAAAACGGTTTCAAAGAAAAATTCCAGGAAGTAAATTAACTTCAATGGAATAGCATTCAAAGATTTTAGACTAAACAGTTATCTTGATCTGAAGGCAAAGGCTTGGTTTTGGCACACAAAAGCGCCTGAACGAGGTGTCTTTAATTATCGCACTTGTGCCCCTGTGAGGTTAATTCTGAAACTAACATCGTGAAAATGAAAAAGGAAAATGCCCTCGAGGTATATGATTTTCTTAAGACGCCCACGACAGGGTGTCGAAAATTCAAATTCAGGTTTTGTGCCTGCTTCAGTCATTGATTATCGATCCAACAGGGAAAGTTCAACAAATCAGATTGGACACGAATTTGTTGCGCAAAAGTTTTTCGCAAACAACGCATTGCGAATCGAGTTGACTTCAACTGCAGTTTCCGTAATTTGATGTCAGTTTTCGGCGGATCCCTATGTTAAAAATTTTAGTCTTTTTCCAGCTCCCCATAGCTCAGCTTTGAATCGAAATAAAAGAAATAAGATTAAACATTGTGAGCAGAGAGCAACTCAATTCGTAACTTATTTTCCCTGTTTTTCAAAAACCACGAAAAATACATTTTTTTCACCGCAGTGAGTGTTAGAAATTTAATTGCTTGTACTTCAAGGCAAGAGCCTGCGGTGCTGCCTGGGATACCATTCAGGGAATCAACCTGACAAAAAATACAACTGAGAGAGGAACAGGCTGTGTTTTAAAAGGACTGGCTTTCAGAGCGACATGAACAGATGTACAAAGCAACACATATCGACTTGGCAAGCTGTGGGTCATTTCAGATAGTACAATGCTTTTTGTAACGATTTTACAAGGAAAATTGAGGCCGTAGGGTTGACACTTCAATCCACTCACACAAGTTGGATATCAATTCTACTTGCTTCGGAGAAAACAAAAAAATCAGAAACTATTTTTTAAAACGCGGTTTGCCTTATACAAAGGTTAGAAAGTTATGATGACTTGGTACTTTGATTTATCTCTTGTTTATCTTTTATAAAAGCGTGCATCAATGTTAACTTCTTGTGGGATTTCACCTTAGACAAAGAAAAGACTGAAAAAGGAATTCAAAATTTCAGGATAAGCAAGGGTTAACGTGGTTATAGCCACGCCAGGGGCGTACCTAGGAATTTTTGAAAGAGGGAGAAGGGGTCACGGTTACAAATTTCCTCTTGCGTTATGTGGAGAGGCCTACAACGCTGCACTAACTTGTGTATCGGCAGGCTCGTAATCTCGTGGACAGAAAATTAAATTGAAAGGGATTTCTGACGTGAAGATTCTTCTGGTAGGATCTTTTTCACAGAACTGATGTATGAGGTTCACGCGGCCCTTTGCGCCTAGGTACTCCAAGACTTTCCACCCCCGTGGCCACTTCCCTGGTGTTGCGAACAAACCTACGCTCTGATAAATGGGGGAGGAGAGGCTGAAATCATTTCGCTGAAATGTAATCGATTTTCTTTTTCTGGCTAACGGTATGCACCGCCGGGATATGTAGTCCGCGAATAAACGACGCATTCTTTTAATTTAGTACCGACATCTTTTCGAAGATGACTTCTGCTATTAACTTCTATTTGTGGAATTTAATCGATTAGACATTCTTCGACCTGAAGACTGAAACCCTCGAGATTAAAGATAACATGAGACTGACTCTCCTAAAAACAACTCTTAAACATCTCTTGCCCACACCTAATCTAGAACGTTACTATTTCTGAAAAGTCTAGGACAGAAATTATCAATTTTAAGGCATCGGTAGTAACTTAGTAATTAACGATTACGGTAACATACAGGCGAGCTCATAATGCATCTCTAATCATCTTGAAAAAAACGAGGGATTAATTCAGAAATCTAATCATGTGGGGATTAATGGTGCATTCACCATGAATACGTTAAGTGGCCAAAAGAGGATCGAAATAATCAGGTGGCAAGCATCAAAAGCATGGTGTGTGATTAAATAGGGCTTCAGTTAGACGAAATGAAGATTCCTGATCTATAGGTCATATGGTTGGAAGGGAAGCTGAGTTTCAGAGAAAGACCGCTATTTGAGACAAATATAACAGTAATTGCTACTATCTGTAATGCTTAAGCAGGCTGACGTGAATCAGCAAAGTGCTGAAATAAATGAAGAAGACACTTATTTTGGGTCAGTTCTCATTGGTCAAAATTTCAGTTTTTAACTGAACCCAATTACTTTTCTTTATTCCTTCACTCGTCTAGACGACGTCTCACTCACGTTATCTTTGTTCACAAATAGTACTAGTGCCTTCCTAAAACAAAGATGTATTTCCGTTAGTTCTGCAGTTGTAATTCAGTACTGAGTTGTATTAGAACCTTGCGGGTCTCAATTTTTTCGCATTTTGCATTAATTCCTTGATGGTTCATTTCAAATCCATACAGGAAAAGATTCCCACGAGAAAGAAAGAAAGAAAGGAAGGAAAAAAAAAGTTTTAACCACGAAAAAAACACAAAAAAAAAAAAAAAAAAAAAGGCCGTAAACACCAAAGGAGTGTGCAGGGGAAATACATGCTTTCTGTCTGACTTCGTTTAAGTTTCAATTCTTTTGAGAACTACGGTACAGCTAGAGTTTATCGTATTTCAAAGGTTAGAAAAAGTTCCAATTTTTACCTTTCTTTCCCTGTAAATGTTTTCTGCGTGATCCGAACTGGAATCCCAAAAATGAGTTCTCCGAGGAAACTTTTGGTCATCTTAAAGAACAAGAATTTCTTTCCACTAACACAAAACATCAGCAATCGGCTTAAAGAAACTTCAGGGATATTCTCATGCTACACGGCACTCTAAAAAGTTCATTCCTGCGTCACGTTTTTTGCTCAAAGGGGGCGCAGCCTTCCATTAAAAAGCCAATATGCTCAAGAAAACAACTGATAACCACGTCATATTACAAATTAAAATCAGAGAATGAAAATATTGCATATGAAAGAGTACTTGTGAAAAAAGCAATTAAATATCATTTGACTTGTCAGACACGAGCCACATGGCTCACCAAAACCAAGGGATTATAAATCTCTCCCTTAAGCCTAAATTGTTAGAATGGCTCTTAGGCTAAAACTCTCGTTGCCATTATGACATCAAATCAGCTATTTATTTCAATCATCTTCCTTAATTTTCAATTCTTTACTAGGTTACAAAAAACTTCTGATAATAACCGTTGGAAATTTGTTTTTGTTTTTATTTCGGGATTTCTTGTTTCGTTGTTTTTCAGAGTTTATCGACAACTTCAGACAGATATTCCTGAGCTATCTTATAAATGATCTTCCAATGCAGTTCCGACAGGGTTCTTTTAACTTCATCTTCACGAAAGGAAACCCGTCAATTCTTTTCCAGCTGTCTGATTACAATCCTGTCAATTGCGCTTTGGGATCCAATCAGATTTGGGCACTTTCATTAGGTTTTGCCAAACTTAAATTACTTAAAAGGTTGAACTTTCCTTATTTCATAGAAAGCCAACATCTGATCTGTCAGACTTCAAGTTCAAACAAGGAACCAAATTGTAGTGGTTTTATGAAGATCAACCACCCTCAGCCGCGATTCATCACCGGAATTTTGTTTACTTCTAAATGATAATTTGTAGCGATAAATGAACCTTGTTGTTTCATGCATGCACTCACCGCGACAAAAGGGGTCCAACCTTTCATTTGACCAATAACGTTTTTTCTTTTTTTTTTTTCCATTAGATCAAATATCAAGCATTGCTGCTTCAAACATTTTAATTTGTTTAAAAGATTCCTAACAAATTTTAAAAGGCGCATTACTCACGCTGTAAAGTATAACAGCGATAATACTTAATCTTTATAAGATAGAAATACTTTTTCAGATAAACATGTTTGAAGCCTCTTTTTTGCGCTTGAAAGAGAGAGCAGGAGAGCGGGTGACGTCGGAACGAGAAGGGACAGGGTCGAGGGGTGGGACAGAACTTATCTCGCTCCAATCTCTTTTCGCTTGACGCCCCCGACCCACATGAACGAAAAAATTTTGCTTGTATCTTCTTTTCAGTCAGAGAAACGGTCTCAGCAAGTTAAACTTCCGAACTAGTTCAGCGAGTCAGCGATCGTCTGCTCAAAGGTCCAGGTGTATCTCTTCTTGATTAACTACCACGATGAGGCTGACATGACTGCATCAGTTTACAAATTAAAAGCCTAACCATTTTTATCAACACTATTCATCAGCATTGCAGAGAAACAAAAAGTAAAGCTGTTAGTGTACTCACATGGCCACAATTAGTGCAAAGTGAGAAAACGTGTCATTGAGGCGAAAGAAAAAACTTTTATACCTAGTCTTCAAGTGAGCGTAAAATTTTTCGGCATAAACCACGGCGCCAGTGCGTAGGTCACTGAAGCAGTTAAAGGTGGTAAAGACAATTTAGACCCCTCAAAAGGCCAGGTTATAGTTTCAAAGTTAAGTAGCCTTGATCCTTAAGTCGCCGACATCAGTCGTCGAGAGTTAACCTGCGCTAATATATCTCCCAACTAAGCGGTTTTGACATTGGTGATTGGAGCATTTTGCAGGTTGCTGGTCGTAGATGAACCCAGTACCGGCATGGCTAAGCTCACTAACGAGTTTCACAGAGCGTCGGACCACAAAATCTGTACTAACGGGTATAAGAATCCTCACTTAGGACTCAGAACGCGGTTTCTCCTATTCTCAAGTAAGAATTCCTTTCGTAACCGGGTCAGAATTTGTCCCCTATAAAACTGCACTCGCAAATTTTTCGGCGGAAAAAAAATCGCTGGGAAGAATGTTAATCAAACACAGAGCAAAGCTAAGATAATTTTAAAGGGACTTAAAAATTGATTGCTACCGCGACGAAATTGAAAACTAAGTTATATACCTATGCACTTTTTGGTAGCAAGCTTGAGCAATTTAACTGCAACGTCAAATGGCTTTCATTGGCATGTCAGCTAAGGGCTAGTGACCAAGCTATACTTTACAACACAAAAATGCGTAATTAGTTCAAATATGAATTGACTTCATCAATTGACTGAAACGAGTGACATTGCGCAATCATCACGGTCTGTACTCTCATATCTATCGCTCTGACGGTCTGTACTCTCATATCAATCGCTCTGACGGTCTGTACTCTCATATCTATCGCTCTGACGAAGGACTAACGCTCGAAACGTCAACTTTTTAAACTCTTTACGTTGGCCAATTTACGTTTTCAACTCAGTTTTAAACATTAAATTACCCTGTCATACTCTCCCACCGACGCAGCTCCACAGTTTCTCGTAGACAATGGCTTTATCCCAACGGATAAAGAAGGGACTCCCTAAAATCTCTTAAGTTATTGTAAAACAAAGCCACTTACCGCACAAGAGAAAGACCTTAAAACTAAACAGGATGCCTACCACTTCCGTTGAGACAAATAATTGCAGTTTTTAAATTTTACATAAAAATGTTCCGCGAGTTTCTATAGTAATGTCAGCAGGTTTTGTTTCAGAAGAATCAAAAAGCTATTTTGTTTTAGGCACTATTTAAGTTTTGTTGAATGATTTAAAACGAGACTGACAATTCCGATCACGCCTTGCAGTGGGAGTTATTATTTAGGCAAGAACTCACGTATTGTTTTGGCCCCACTCCAATGTTTCTTGACCTCTTCCGATCTTTTATGGTGAAGAGACTGTTGTTTTAAATTCCAATCTGTGCCCTAAATTCTGCCCCGCCGAAATCTATCCGAGCATGCAAGATTGCAGTTTATTAGTCATTTTACAGAGGATCTCGTTAGAGATGATCGATCAGTGCTGAGGTCGTCTTTTGACGGTAATTTTAAGAACAATAAGAACAACGAGGAAATATTGGGAAAGATAATTTTAGAAAAAGAGGTGAAGGAATTGGAGCGGTAGGTTGGATGTAAACTTAATTTGTAATTTCAATGAAAAGGAATTACGCACTTAAATGACCACCTAGGTCAAGTCTCGTGGTAGGGCGGATACGAAAATTTATTCATCCCGACTGCACGCCAAAAATAAAAGAAGCAGGAACATGGGTATTATTGAGTTTCTGTTCCATTTAAAAAGACTCGAAAGTGACATAAATCAATGTGCTGTCTCAGCCGGTTACATTTGTTTTAGAATGTAAACCTCTTGGGCTACATCACCAATTTGTGTACTTATTTACCACAGATACTGGAAGGCTCGCATTTCTGGTTTGTCGTCTGCGACAGCTTCCTTTCAAGATCAGCGAGCCAGAAACGATATTGGCCCCACCACATGATTTCAGACGTTCTCGAAAAAGAAACTCATTAAGCAAATATCACGAAAGTGTATAATGCTGTTGGAATAAACGTACAAAACCTGAATAGAACTGTCACTGCTCTTTGCTACAAGACTCCTACTTTAACCCTCGCGATGTACTAGATAGTTATCATTTTGTGTTATTGCAACGAGTATTCGGTCAAACGTAGACCAAACAATATTAGAAGTGTACTCAAATTACCCTTAAGACTGACAATGACATTGAGATGACGAAACACTCACTAAACTCTACAAAATAATGATTCCTGGATAGCGCGTGGTCAGTTTAGGATAATTTTAAAAACCGTAGCTTGATGTAAATTCGTAAAACCATCAGTTTACCGACTTATCTAAATTGACAGTGAGATACACTTACAAACAAACCGACAGAAACTGAAAACTATCAACCCACGAAGGCAAATCTTTAGGTGCATTGTTTGCCAGACAGGAAAAATTTGTGTGTCACATCGCCTGAACTGAATGCGATGAATAAGGAATAATTGACAGACATATTTTTTAAATATCAGCAGTAGTGCTTTGAAAAACCGAACAAATGTAGAATTTCCTTCAATAGTGACATCCATCATCAAAAATTGACGATTGTGGTGCACCCAGGTGATAACAGTTTTCATCAGCCCCGGAAATTAGACTGCTGGCAAAAATGGGTGAAATTGTCCGTTCACAACGAATTATTTTAGCATTTACCGAATCGTCCTAACTTGGTTAAGATAATCAATTACTGCAGTCTTCCACGCCAATGTGGATAACATTTTAAGATGAACTCAATCTAATAAACTTTGAGCTCGATGTGTTTCGGTTGATTTACTTCATTTCCTGTCCTTTCTCGTTCGATCAACTTGTATGTAAGATTGCGAAAGAAGAACCGTAACGTACTAAGAACTGCGTAAGAAGATGAATAATAACTAGGCATTTCATGCGCTTGCACCAAACGCGGTTATGCGTTTCTTGAATCAGTTGTGGACGTGAATGTAACGAATATGTCAACTGAGGAAAATTGTCGAACCGTTATGCAAATTTTCGTTCAAGAAACGTAAATGTGGATGACTTTCTCACTAATTAAGTAGACAATGACTCACCAGCTCTACATAACAGCCATTCGATGCTTACATCATAGTTACCATAGCATGAACCAGTGGCGAGACATGTTTTACATCAGCAAATTTACCACGGTCACACTTCCTTTCAGAATTTTCTACTCGAAAGGCAAACATTTGTGGACATGCGCATGACATAATAGCGACTTCCTTGTTTTGTTTTGACCATCATAAACATGATGTTATTCATGACGTCACATTAGCTCTTCCGTATGGAATTGGCCACCGGATAGCATACCACGTAATTCCTGAAGATATGAAGTTCATGTGCGTTTCGTGAAGAAATTCGAAAAGAATTAAATTGCTGCTAAGAAAGGCTTAGTATTTCAACAGATCAATATTTATTTTTGTCTTAAATCAATCAGATTTAAAAGTATTATCTGTGATGATTGCATTTTTACGGATGAGTGCTGTTCTGTACTTTGCGTGCAGCAAGGTCTGTTGATCGTCATCGCGGGGTGACCTGTAACTTGCCCAGCGTGCGTAGATCCGAATTCAATACTATCTATCTTGTCATAAGGTTTTGGATAACGGAATCAGCAGGATACTAAAAACATACAACACGTGCGCTTTTAATGTAATTAAAGTAACACGTCATAATAGTTTATTGATTCAGATATAGAGTGCCTCTATTTTAAGGCCTGTTTAATAATCGTTTAGCGGTAAAGTCCGATCCCTGAGCCACCACCCAGAGAACCTGAGCACAAGTCGCTTTTGTTACCTTTAATCCGGAAAAATTGAAGTGTGAGCCATGAGGGAGTTGCGCGAGGGCATGGGGCGAAAGAGCAGAAGAAAACTAGGAGAGGGACGGGCGCCAATAGGCGCTCAGCAGTCAAACGTAGGAGATGTCTAAGAGGATCAATTTTGGCCGAAGCACATCAACTTTTCGCAAAGAGCTTCAAAGAAATACAACTAAGTTAAAACATTCTCAGGAACCTATATAGAAAAAATGGAGGGAAAAGGAAAATTCGAAAATTTTCGAACAGATAGTTTATTTGATTACGGGTATCGTGTTTTTACTGATTGTAACAGATCAAAACTAGTAGTCATGGAATAAAAAAATTAATTATTTTTCCGAATAGTGCTTTGGTTATAGACGAACAGTGTTTTGAAAATTGCAACTGGCAAACAAAAGCGACAGAACTATCGACAAGCAAACATGGGATAGCCATAAGCGGTAGATCGGTTTTCAATTGAGTGTGGAAAACCAAAACGGAATTAATCACAACGGCCAATCAGAAGAGAGGAAAATGCCTTTAAGAGCCAATGAGAACTCAAAGTAAAAACAACCAAACTGCCTAAAGCGCGGGAAAACGCGGGCGACCTAGTCGTTTTTAGTTTTGCACCTGATTGGTTGAGAAAATAGCGCAGATCACAGAGCGAAGTAAAGCAAAAGCAATGCAATCCCAGATCACTTTTGACACTCAATGGAAAATACAGTGCAACGAACGATAGGTTTTTGACCAATCGGGGAGCTCGTGATATCAGTTATTTTCTAACGCACATGCAATCAGTGTTTCAAGCAATGTGACAGAGAATGTACAAAAGTGATTTATCTGAAAATTTTGTGAACAGAAAATCGCATGAACTGCTCGTGAATGTGTAATTTATGATCACCCATGAGGTTCTGAGGGGTTTGCGATTTGCACTCGTAACGGCTCGTGCAGTTAAGAACATTTTCAAAACAGTGCTCATGCCCAAGAATCACAAAATGCACACACGTCCAGGCAAATTTCCTCTACGTAAACTAAATTGAAAATGAAATTGCAAATAGTAACTTGTAACTTGTGATATAGACTGATGATGATAGTAATAATAAGAATGGTATATAGTTACAGAATAAGCGAGTGAAATGATAATTCCTCGAAATGCATCCGGGAAACATAATGGGTAAATAAATAAGCAAACGAATACGACAATAGCTCTTATGCAAGATGACGTCAAATATAAATCTTTGCCACCTTCTTATTGATTTCATTTTATTTTTTTTTTCATTCTTTTTATTTCAGTTTTTATGGAAGTACTTTCTTATTAAAATTTATCAGTCTGCACCATAAAAGCGAGGCTTGGAAGGGGGGAGAAGTCTATTCGTGAGTGTAGTGGCTGCGTACAACAAGCATATTGATCAGTTGTCTTCAAGGCCTGGTTACCTTGTTTGAAAGAGTTAGAGCCTAGGTCCTCTTAGATAGCAAACCAATTTTTGGCAGTTTGGCGATGCGATTCCCTCAATTGATTATTTTTTGTATGTATTCCTTTCATAAATCGTTAGATAAAAGCATGACAAAATGTTACCCTGTTTCTTGCTGATGGGTATGCGGTTTTACCATGTTTTCAAAAATAGACACATCAATTAGCTGAATATAGTATAACATCAAAACGAGTACTGCCTTTCATCGGATTTCGGCACTAACAGAATTAATTCAAACGCGCGGAAATAAACATTTAGCTAACAATATTATCGTCCTTCGATAAAAACTCCTGATGCTGCACTAAATGTTCGATTAGATGCGTTAAGGATGTTACTGAAATTTTAACAGGAACTCTCATTGTTTGGAGATATACGTAAATTAAACTTTGGAGGCTGGAAAACTTCCTTTGGTAGAAACAATTGTGTGCAATCTGGTTGGCTTAAAACAAGTCTTTTCCTGTTTATTGCTTTCTTGTTGAGAGTTTGCGATGAATAATATTTATTCGTTGATGAGGAAATGGAATGACAGCCGTCTAGAGAAAAAAAGAAGACGAAAGATATGTTTTCTGTTCGTATTACAATTTTTTTCCTCAAGTTTTCAAGTTGGATGAGCGATGTTTTCATTTGAAGTTACAGTAACTAACTTGGCGGAATACTTTCCTAATTTTCTCCGTTATAGCAAGTTGAGGAAACTTCTCGCACCAAAATGAGGAGAACACAACTGAGATTTTAAAATAGAATTGTTATAGAAGACAACTACATCGAAGGACCATGCCGCGCATTTGCACTCTGAGCGGAAAGTACATCTATAACAAAGACAAAATTACACAAACGAAATAGTGTTACGGGATTTTACCACAGTGCCGTCACAGCAGTACAAAGGTAGCAACTTCGGCAAATAATTCAATTACTTGCGTTCAGTGGCACAACTAGTTTTATGTATTTCGTGTGATGCGAGATTTAAGCGCGTTTCGACCATCCCCGAACAGAAAGCGCCACACTGCTTGCACCTTTGTAGAAATTAACGTTCGGTGCGGTATATGGAAAACAGATTTTAAACCAGCTGTTGTTGCTTTCGTTTTCCATATTTGCGGCATTTAGTTGTTGCTGTCAGTGTTATTGGCTAAACGACCAGTGGGAAAGGCGTATCAAACACAAGAGATGCGACTAAACGCTAAGCAACTCTCAATTTGATATTCACAAATATCCAACGATTAACGCGTCTTTTTAATTGAAAATAAAGTCTTGATTTATCTATCGGATTTGAAACACGGACCGTTCATAACATTTTAAAAAAACTAAATATATTGAAATATCATCAGTGTTAAATACGCAAGCGAGATTGTCATGTAGAATTGTCATGTAAGAAAAATTTAAAGCCCGGAGCGAATGAAATATAGCAAGACCTGAGCGCCTGATAATTGAATTGAAATCTGCTTGGGTTCGTCAATTAACAACCAACAGATTACTACTAAAAGACATGCGGTACACGGAGTGCTAGCCACGGTAAGGATGGAAGAAATATTGTTGATACCCTTAATCGATGACCGTTTAAATAGAGTGGTGTAGATAATCTTATGTTCATCGTTACCATTTCAAACCTTTAGACTGTATCAGAGTGGATTATGTGAAATTGTTCAATTTCGTTTCGATAGCGAACGCTATAACACGATCGCTCCGTATGAAGGAAAAAGAACAGCTAGCTTTCAAAAGTCAGGTGAATGCGGGTAAAAAACACAATAAATGGAAAAGTTTCGACTTACCTCAATCTCTTCTTTCTTGCGTCGTCTACCAAAGCATAAGGGTCGAGAGAAAAAGGATTTTAAACGTTTGAACTTCATCTTGACGATAAAGTTATTCTAAATGAGACATCGATCTTTTAACATTAAGAGAAAACCGTGCTTTCGTGCACCGCCGGGCAAAGTCGAGGTAAATGTCGTTTACAGTCGGGTTACTCTCTCCACTGTCGTCACAAGAAACCTTTCAAATGCTTGGCCAATAAAAAGTTTGCAGATAAACAAAAGCAGTTTACGTAAGACAGAGACAATTAATACAATAACTCCGGGATTGCGAAGGGGTTCAGTCTTTAGAATGATTTCCCTTCTGCTATGCAAAGAAACCAGGTAGCCTCAATACAACCAGAGAAAAAAGAAAAGGAGAAAAACTAGGTGATAAATTTCCCAAATAAAACTCTAGGAAAGGCAATTTCGGGCCTCAAAATCTCCTAGTCTCTTACTTCATTGTCTAAGAAGTCTAAAAAGGTGATTTTTATTCCAAATATTGACTCCGTTAGTTAGGGCGAGTGTGTAAGCAAATTTGCTTGATGCAATGTTGGAAGACTTGCACATTCGAGCGACCCGAGTTTAAAGAAGTGATATGATTAAATTTAGATAGCATGACTCTTTATCCAACAATTTAATTGTCTTGAGATGAAGGTGATTCTCGGAAGCACTACCGCTGTTACTGAAAGCTTTACGAAGTAAAAGGGCACGGTCGTATTTCGGAAATGTTTTTAAAAGTTTTGTCTTTGTAGGCTGGGAACAAATTACAGCCCCCACATGTAGGATATACTTAGTATTTATAACTAAGTATCTAAAAATGATATGATATACATAAAGACCAAGACTGCAGCAGCATACACGAAAAGGCAATCAAGCTAACAATTACCAAAACCTTTTTAGAAGTTATATGGAAAATTGTTTAACATATTTAGTTGTCTGAGCAATTTTAAGATGCTTGAGAGTGGCAAAAACTAAATAAAAAGGCTCGAGAAAAACAAGTTTTTAATAGTGTCATTGCAGAGAAAAAAATCAAATAAAAAAGTTGGAACCCTTTTAAAATGAATTTTTTTCCTGAACCTGGCCAAACACATATCAAGGATCTGGAGATTTACTAAGAGAAGGAGGATTAGACAGAATTGATCACGTTTCATCCAAAATCCAAATGTTCTCAAACGATGAATCACTACGTAAATCCGTTGTTTTGTTAATAAATGTGTTATTGTTATTTTCAGTTTGTGCGTAGTGGAAATAACTCACCTACCAAACCGATATAGAACTTTATTGAAATAAAAAGCAAAGGGTGACCCTATTCTTTTTTTTTTTTTTTTTTTTTTTAAGAAATTGGCTGTAGTCAGATGGATAAATACATCCATATTTGCGTATACACTAATTTTTTTTTTTTGCAATTCGATTCCATAACCAAAACCAATGGATGGCGCGAAGATAAGGTCATTTCATATTAAACAGAAGGAACCCATCTTAACTTAAATGAAGATGAAATTAAAAAAAATTACAGTATTATAGTCTCAATAAGGCGACTGAAGTCCGAAGTCAAGTAACAATGGACTAACAGGTCTACGTTCTCTTCCTCAGCCGAAACATAAATCTCTTCTGTCTTCAAGGTGAACTTTTTGCAGTGGTCAATCGAAAGTGATTATCTCCTAACAAGGAAAAAATACCAACAAACTATCCGATGTAAATGAGGAAAAAACAATTAAGTGCCACAAATGTATGCCAAGTTTGACGACCAAAGTAATTCTTTGTTGGGTTAAAACGATATATATATATATATTGTCTTTTATAATCTTACACCAGAATTCTTTGGACTTCTGGTGTAAACTAGCATTCTGGTCATATTTTGGCAGAACATTAAGGCCGTGGATGCAGAAATATAAGCACTGATTTGCCTGACATACTTGTTCAAGCCTCCCAATTAGTGAATTTGGAAAATGAACGCCTCCTGCGTAGCCCAAACGTTTTTCAAGAAATGAGTACCACAAACAGTCCGCTATTAATTATTATTGGCGATAACAAAATCAAGATTGTCCCTCTTACGGCACTAATTTAATGACAGTAGTCTTGAAGAGACAAATAGTAAACCATTCAGTTGCATTTCGCACTGTCTTCATTTTCATTTTTTAGCTTCAGACAATTTTTCTGTCTGTATGAAAACACTCGCGATATCTTAAACGTGCAAGGGTTACTACTGCCTGAATTTAAATGTCTCTGGTTGAATTCACATGCGTAAAGAAAATAGCAAGCTAAATGGCTCGTAATCTTAAGGAAAACCCTATCATAACTTGATTTTTTCGTTCCGCTGTCAGTTCCGGCATAGGATCCTACTCATTTCTCATTTATTCATTAAAATACTCAAGTTATTCAACTAAATTCAGGAACTGCGTTCACTTGGAAACGATGATATCATGATTTCATCGGTGTGTTCCGAGTCAAAGGTTAATTCAAAGTTTATAAACAAATGGATAAAGAGCGTCTCACGGTGGATACACTAGTAACGGATGTTTAAAAATGATTGTTTACATTTCTAATCTTTGGCAATCCGTAACGGTCAAGCTCTCAAGAAACCAACCAAAAAATCACAGTAAGCGCAAAGTTCCCAGAAGTTCATCGTTGACAGCATAATTAAAATCTCAGGCCAATTCAATACCCGTTAACATTAGCATATTACGTTGGGGGAAAGTTGAAAAGCTTTTCTTTTATTTCTACGATTAAGTCTAGGCCTATTGTGACCTATTGTGTCTACACTAACCGGAACAAAAACGGAGCTTTGCGAGGAACGCACTAGGCATTTTTTGGCAAAATTATTCGGCCCTTATGCGCATGCCCAAGGATGCCTTAAACTTTAAGGTACCTCCCCTCCCTCGTTGTTTCTCAGTGACCATCTATATTCTTCGCCTGAGAGAAGCCATGTGAAAGTGAAGCGGTCCTTCCCATGAACACAAAACAGCCGACCGACGCGCTTTTTATTTCACTGGCGTGAACCCATCAGCCTTTAGAAACGTAGGGTGAAAAGGGTAATTTTACGCTACATGATAAAATTCGATACACAGCTTTTCCACTGGGGCCGCATTTGTGTCAATAGTTATAGATACTATCTAGCGCGACCTTCTGAAAATAAAGTACCTTACTGGCTCAGATAATTTTGTTTTAATCTAATAACATGGCAAGCGTGCGACAAGAGATGGAATTCAGGCCACAGATATGCTTTTATCGCCATGGTAGCTATTTCCAAAATATCTCAAGTAACAGTACTATATGAATCAGCAGATAGAAGTGTCACCGTCTCAAAGAAAATTACTGAAACTGAGATACCGGTATTCGGCTCGTAGAAATTGAGGTAAAGCGGCAACATTTCCTGTGTTTCATGAGGAAAGGTATCCTAGAAATAACAAAGAAAAGTATAGCAAAGATCTAGAATGAAGTACCGCTCTTTTCAAATTATGCAAAGAGAAGGATCCCTATCAACAATATGGCGATCGAAAGAAGACTCAAAATAACCCGCCTCTACCGTCAGTAGAACTCAATAAAGTCATCACTAGAGAGCTTTAGTCAAGTGAGGATTGCGCTTCCAGATTAAAGGGGCCTTGCACTATCATAAAATGCGCAAAAGAGACTGAATGTAGAGGCAGATTGTCAGAAAGGAACACTTCACAGACAGCAGTTCTAGACATCTCAAAATCATGGTAATCAGGTGACTCGATGGCACCACTAATGGTTTCCCGGAAGGCATTTTGCCAAGCTTTGCCCGGAAATTCCGCAAATAATGAACTAAAACGACCAGTTTCTTTCGAAACTAAAACTGTCAGGTGGGGGTTTCGGTTTCTGTCATTGAACAGTTACGTAACTTGCTAATATTTGATTTGCACTTTTCCTGGGCCCAATTCGTTTTCTCCAGATCGAAAGTTTAAGATCGAAAGTTTCTACCGAAAGCGCAGCCAACACAGACATCAAACCACGACTCAGGATTACTCTAAGAATCCATATTTTGGCTCCCAGCTGACTTACTGATAGTTAACGAAGTTTCTATATTCCTCTTTCATATCTGAAATTTTTTAACGGTTTACAAAAACCGATCGAAATACCGCGCGCGAGTCAGATGACAATCCTGTTACCGAAAATAATTCGATACAGCTCTACAGGCTTTATCGCGTTTGTTTAAAATTTTCCGAAATCAAAACAGTGATCTGTCTCCGAGAATCTAAAACAGAAAGAACGCGTGAAGTCCCCTCAGAGTTTCAGTGTTTTGTTGATAACAGGGCCGGAAGTTAAATGAAAAGGAGCTTTCCAATCAACACCAAATTAGGTATTAAGACCAATAATTATATCAGACACAGACAAAAGGAACTGAAAGAAAACTCTATTTGCACGAAAAGGTATGGTAACAATATTCACCTTAAAAAATTACTTTTTCATCCTGAATTGAAAAATCGAATTGGTTTAAGGGCAGAATGTATTCCGTCCTCGTATGTAAATTCTTCAATTTAGCTCAGCTTCAACACAATGCCTTCTATTTATGCAAACATTACATCAGCTAATTTCCGTTTCGATCCTACATAATGAAGAGTGTCGACGTGTGTAAGCAGAAAGGGCAAAAGAATTTGCGACGCTTACGGGCGAGTGAGGTGTTGGTTTAAAACTTCTCTATCCAAGCAAAAAATGGTTCGCCATCTCCATCTATGTCTTTTCATCAGCTTCTTTCTTCATCTCACGATAGTCCAGGCCTTCTTCTGCAATGACAAGAGCTGTGGAAGATGCGTGAACTCGAGATTAATTAAATGTCGATGGTGTAAACGAGATAATAGATGTCACAATCCCGGCGCCGTTCTAACAAATCCTTGCAGCAGAACGGAAAATATTGTAAGCAAATCTCATTGTGATGACGAACTGCCACGCTATGATCCTAAATTAGCCTACAAAATGTTACTTCTTTCTGCTGCAGCATACGACTCAGTTGATCCGCAAGAATGCCTCAACAATTCGCTCCCATCTGGCAAGTTTCAGCTTCAAGCTGTGGTGACAAAGAATTGTGACGTCTTCAATAACAGCTGCTCAGGCTATGTGGCTGTTTCACATGCGTTGAAAGTAATCGTAGTCGCTTACCGTGGCTCTCTGGGTTCACATCAATCAGCAGCCATAGCCGAGGAAACTTTGCTTAAGCCCATGACAACTTTCTTCCGTGGCAAAGTTCAATCCTATTGGAAGAGAGGTTTCGAGTTGTTATGGCAGGCAAGCATGAAAGCGGAAGTGGAAGCTCTTCTATCGAAAAATCCAAAGTACAAAATCTGGGTCGCAGGGTATTCTCTGGGTGGTGCAATGGCATCATTGACCAGCACATGGATCAGTTCTTTCAAATTAGCTCCTCGCGAAAACATCATTTTGTACACGTTCGGCATGCCTCGAGTTGGAAACTACGACTACGCCCTGCAACACGATCAATTGGTCAACAACAGTTGGAGAGTTGTGAACAAAAACGACTTAATTCCTCATTTCCCCATAGTTGTTGGAGTCCCTAATATCTTCATTGGTCCGTACCACCATGGCGTAGAGGTATTCTACAGCGACGGAGCTGCAAGCGTTTATTCAAAGCACAGAGAGTGTCACGGGAAACCATACAATGAAGATGCCACATGCAGCTTCGCTGAAAAGCACCTTTCTATCAAACGGCATTTAACCTACTTCAGCATTCCAGTAGGAGACTTTTGGAAAACAAGATGCCTTCATCCATGATCAAAGAGCGAGAGGCACCGAAAGACTCCGCGGACCGAGTTTTTCGACGAATGAGTTACACGTATGCACTGAACATTTTTAGTTAAAAGAAAAACAGGGAAAATGAGTTAGATTAATTTCGCGGATTATACTAACGAAGACAAGTTTCATTTAACCTTAAATTTTACTTATTTTATGCAGCAGAAGTAGCAATCTTGTAAAACTCGATTTTCAAGAAAACTCATGTGTTTAATCTTGTTCTATTACTTGGTGATTCAATGAAGTGCGTGCAAGGGGAGCGCCTAACGTTGAACAACACAGTCAACTGCATGATTTCGTCTTTTTATTCAAGTGTGGAAAGGTAGACTTTACGTAGAATACTGGCTTGTAGGCAGAATTTGGAGGGGTGACCAATCCAACCACCTGTTAAGTCGAGAACAGTAGGAAAGACGAGACAAAAATGGGCTAATCATTGACCACTCGGATGTAATCCTTTGAGTAAGTACAAGAGGTTACAAACTGCACACAGGTATAATAATGATGATAAAATGAAAGTAGAATGGTTGGGGTCAGAAGTTGAACAATCATTGAGCAAAAAGCGAAAGAATATCCGGGCAAATGGTTTACCACTCTAAATAAAAGGACAAGATTACGACCCACGTAATGAACGAAAACTATTAATTTACAGCTCAAGCCTTGAATAAGAAATTAAAGCTCCACCAATGGTAGTAAAAATTTGGTAAATAGTGTTTTTGTTCTGTGGTTATTTGTCTCTCCTCCTTGCTGGGCCCTTAAACTCTCCATTTATTATCCAGTTACTGTGTGATGTGCACTTAATGCAAACTCACAGCTGACACATACACAAGATCGAGTCGAAAGCGTCTACATCTCTCTTTAAAACTCTCTTGTTAATATCAATACCTTATTTAGCCAAGAGGTGGTAAGATAGGACGGAATAAAATCGAAAGTGTTGCCTTCAGTGGCAACTCATTCTCTTAACGTATCTAAAAGGAATTTATAACAACTAAATCTGTGCTACAAGCAGCTTTTTCTCTAACTTTTTTATTTAAGCCCTGTCAACAATGTCCTAATCATTTTCAAGCAGACTTGTTGGTTGGTATTGACCTTTTTGTCCATGATATTTACATTTCCAACATCTAAAACAAACGAAGGTTTTTTTTTAAATCGAAGATTCATATGCAGCCATTCTTTCCGCCACAATCGTGATCATAAAGAAAACAGTAGTATTGCACAGTCTAGTTTCCCAAAAAACATTGAGACCCAGGAGGAAATTTTCCATGTTGAGATCGACACTTGAAGATTTGACTGATCAGTGCTGTGACCACTGGATGGTCTTCAGATCGACTCCTTCTTGCACCATTTCCCACAACGGGCTGCAATGAGCAAGATGTACAAATTTAAAAAAAAAATGTTCATCGAAATGTTGCTTTGTCATGCACTGTGATTGGTCAAAAACTTTCTCACAACCAGCTCAACCAGTCAAATGCAAAACTAGACTTATTGCGTGCGTTTTCTACGGCTGTTGGTAGCTTTCGTTGCTGCTTTTTTTTTGGTTTTTTTTTTTTTAAGGTCTTACGGGCTCCATCTGATAATTTACGACACTGGATGACACCGCCAGGCTTTCGCTGTTAGCAGGCTTCATTGAACACCGGAGACAATAAAATACACACTATAAAGATTAAAACTACATGACAGACCGATAAATAAAGGGGGTTAGTTTCTAAACAAACTGTGGTGCGGCGTCGGTGGGAGTATTACGAGATAACATGGTGTTATCAAGCTAGATGATAATGAAAACTAGCCACCGTAAGGACTCTCGAAAGCTAAAGTTTAGAACGTTAGCCCTAACGAAGAGCGTTAGCCGCTCTAACGAAGGGCTATCACTCGAAACGTCAGCTATGACCCCGCCAAAACAATTCCTGGAATGAGGAGATAGCGCTGGTTACCCGATGGGGCTAACTTTTCATTTCATGAAAAGTGTCGTAAAGAAACCAAAATCGTTCACTAAAGGATGATGGTGAAAAAAGAATTCTACAAACCTCATTTCGCGAAGGCGTTTGACATGTTTAACTGTCCTCTCCACAGTGTAATCTATTTCTTCTTCTGTAGTAAAACGACCTATTCCAAACCTGAAAATAGAGGAGATACAAGGAACAGAAGTTTACTTACTCGCCATAAACTAGGTTAAATTTTGCAAGTTAGTTCACACTTCACTTTATTCTGACAAGTAATGCCAATGCGGTGCTGGCATAAACAACAACAGTAAAAAAAGAAAAAACTCAAAACAACACAAAAAAATAATTGAATAAATAGGACGGTATTTCCTTGATCTAGAGGCCTCACAAGGGCCTAGCATTGATATTAGTGCCAGACCAAGACAAACCTCCCCTCGACTCGCCTCAAATCTTCCCGCTGGTAGAGAAATCATTATGAGCATTGAGTTGGTAATTAGCACCATGTTTCAAAAGCAAGCTGACACGGCATATCAATTTATGCGTAAGGAACTAACGGTAATAACTATTCTCTGAGTCAAGGCATTTCACGCAAAAAAATGTCCTTGGCACAATACCTGATGGAGGAGTGAGCCAGCTCTTCATCGGCGCCTATCGCTCGGAGGACATAGGACGGTTCCAACGAGGCAGACGTACATGCGCTTTACGAAAAAAAAAAAACACCAGCGTCTGTCATCCTAGTTTCCATCCCCCTTTTTCATGCTCTCCTTTTAAGTCCCTCAAAAAAATGCCCCTGTATAATATGTCCCATTCATAAGTTCATTTCTTTCTCTATTTAAAAGCACTCGGGATAAAACAAATTCAACCAAACTTAACCTTTTAAAACGTACAGTAAGCTTTTCCTACTCAATAACTAACAAGTTTTGAGTGAATTTCATTCTACAGGTCAATGAAAACATACAGAGGGCAAAAGCACTCGATGGATTCTATTAATAAGCCTTATCTTTCGAGATGTTTCCTGTTTGACACACTGAACTCTCCTCACCTGCCTGACGAAAGAGCCACGTCTTTGAGAGCCATCAGCAGACTTTCCCCCTCCACAAATGCAAAAGACAGGTTCACACATCCAGGATACGAATGATCCGAGTCACCGTTTCTGATGACGTGGGTTAACCCATCTGTGATGCCATTCACCAAGCGATTCGACAGTTCCGTCACCCTCTTGTGGTCATACTGCAGAATTGCAAATATACTGATAACTTAAGGCCAAATTCGCATCTCATTATGACGTCTTCACAGGGATTACACAGCGATATTTGGGGTTTTACTTGGATCGATCAACATTTTCGCTCATTGAAATAAAGCTTTACTCAGTTACATGGTGTTTTGCAAAGTGGATAAACACAAGAGAGAAAAGGAAATAAACGCAGAAAGTAACAGGCATGGCTAAATATAGAGGAGATCAGTACGGGTTGAAAATAAAAATTTGGGAAACATTTATAAAAACTGAAAAAAAATGTGACATAGCCGTTTTAGAGCAATCTTAACCACAGGTACACTTTCCGTTTTTAAAAAATCAAAACAAACAAAAATTTCAAAATGGAGCACGCCTTGTGGTCTAGACATCATATTACATTCTATTGTCTACTGAAGGAAAAACCCAGCACTTATTCTTAGCTAGCAAGATCATGCTCTGATTGGTTTACCTCCAATTCCTCTAGAGCCACTTCACAGGCTGCACCCAATCCTACTGCCAACACGTGAGGGACTGTACCACTGCGCATGCCCCTAAAATGACCACATATTCAAATAAACCATGACGATGGAAAAAAAAACTTTTAAGAAGACTTCCCCTTATCATCACTGAAAAATTTGAATCAAGAGGAATTTTTGAGGAACTGGACAAATTAGAAAATGTTAAAAACCATAAAAAAAAGTTATTTAATAAGGGGGTGCATAATTACAATCAAAAAATGTATCTGCACAGCCCTATATGACCTCTTTCCAGTTTGCCGAATATCTTTGTATCATTTATGTATTGTACCTCTCCTGCCCTCCTCCACTCTGAATAGGCTCTACCCTGACTCGAGGTCTTCTTCTGATGTACAAGGCACCAACACCTGTTGCAATAAATCAATAAACACGTACAGCAATCACTCCACTACTGTGCAAATCCTGTAAATCATGGCCAGGCTTCACAAAATAAACTGACACGGATTATTCACTTTTTTTTTTTTAAGAAGTTAGCCAAAATGACTCATATTTTTACAAGCACTACATAGAAAGAAAAAGAAGAAGGTTTGGGAAAGCTGAAGATTTCTTCCCCTTCCCTACCTGCCATCTCCAACTCATACTAAATGAACATGTAATGGACTGGTAAAAGATTACAAGCTTTTAATGCAACTGCACTCTCTCAATACATGTAAAAGCTTGCACTTTATGCAAGTGAAACGTACATGCTATAAAATTATTTTCAAAAGTGCTTTAAAACCAGCATGTAATACTTTGTATAAATGTAACACTTACGACCACAAAATCAGACAATATTATCCAACTACTAGAGACTAAAAGCATGCAGGCAAAGTGGTGACCTGCCCCATCAATGACATTAAGTAAAACTACCATGGTGTCTTTTTCTATCCATTTACCTTTTGGTCCATAAATCTTGTGGCCACTGATTGACATCAAGTCAATCTTCAGGTCATTCACATCAATTGGAATCTTCCCAACTGCTTGTGCTGCATCTGTGTGAAAGAAGACTTTATTCTTGCGACAGAGGGATCCTGCAAGAGACAGCAAGAAGAAAAAATCATTATTGGTGGATCTCTAAATTAGCTTAGTGTAGCTGACTGCTTTTTGTTGGACATCAAACAATAAGAGAGTACTTCACTAGACCTCTTCCATGATTTAAAATTTCAAAGTGGTATATATGTGCAATGTGCACCTTTAACACCTTTAGCTGAAGCTCTAACAAAAAATTCATTTTTTTGTAATCTACATGTACCTGAAGTGGAAACATTGAAAAAAGATACAGGGAACTGGAAGGAAAGAAAACGAACCAATGATGTGCATTTATGTCGCAAAGGTGAGAAGAAAAGTTTGAAAGGCAAGTCATTTTTAAAACACCTTTAGCTGTATATACTAGATAAATGATAATGTATACTTCACAATCTGCATACATCTATGATTTAGTCTACTAGTTATTTTAAGAAGGTTAATTGAATTAGTAAGATCTCACTGAAGACCAATCAGGGACATATGCTCTTTAACGTAAAGGTACAGCAAAGTAGCATTCTGAATACACTAAGTGAGCCTGGAATGCTTGTGTTTCTTTTGGTCAGTCTTACCAATTTCCCCCATGGGTTGTGTGACACCAATTTCATTATTGACTGTCATTATGGATACAAGAGATGTGTCAGGTCTGATGGCTGCCTCCAGTTGCTATAAGATGTAAGACAAAATCAAGCATCTAAAGTGTGATACATAAAACAATCTTATCTGCATTTTCACCTTTAACTTCCAAGGTCTACATTGTACATGTAGATTTTAATTCTCCTTTCTAGCTGCTACACATTTCCTTGTAAATTAGTTACAAGAATTTGGTGTTAGATCAAGACAACCACTACTACCTGATAAATTTGAGTATACTAACTTTACTCACTTGATAATGTATGGATGTAACAGGGAGAAGTTGTATGTTTTATCACCCCTGGGAGTTAGAGGGTTAAGTTTAAAGACGAACATCAAATTAAATCCAGTGTCTTATTATAATTTTCTAACCACAGGTTGTTGGAAAAGTAGGACACTAGTTTGTGAGCCCCTTACCTCAGTCATTGTATGAACACACAAAATCTTAGTTGTCCTCAGTTATCACAACTAAATTTTCAAGTACCACTTCACATACCTCCATGTCAATAAGTCCATTTTTCATTACTGGCAGATATGTTACTTCAAACCCTTCACTTTCAAGTGAGCGGCAGGAATCCAAAACACATTTGTGCTCCTATCATTCAAAACCAAGTAATACAGCGATCAAAACTCACAAATTAAACAAATAAATTTTTGGACAAACTACATGCAAATGATGTATGAGCTCAAAATTGAATTCCAACACTCACTGTTTGAGTTGTTATGATATGTTTCTTATTCTTTTTGTAAAAGCGTCCAACTCCCTAGAAAATTAAGTAAACAACATCAGTGAAATTATATATGAAGTATTTATTCCCTAACATCTCAGTATCATTAAACAACACAATTATCAACTCTGACTCTTAAAGGTGGCTACTGTTAGTACAAAGTCATGAATGTAGACAGAGACATGTACATGAAGGGTACTACCATAACAAAGGCATGAAAAGAATATGTCAGAACATTCAATTATGGTTCAAAATTGCAAATGAGTAGCATCTCCTTAATGAGGCAATCAAATTGGATACTACTGAGCTAAGTTTGTGAGAATGATTAAAAAGGTGCTTTGGAATCTGACCATTATTTACGAATTATGGTCAACTTGCCAATGCCATCTCACCAATGTATAAAATCGAGTAGAAACATTGGCGAGTTGGTCTTCAATCCAGTACAACTTATTAGAAGTTAAACATATAGAAAAGTAACTCTTACCTGAGATCCTTATAAACTTTGTTGCAAATAAAAAGAATTGCTTTTTACTAAAGATCTTGTCTAGAAAGCCAAGTTTTCTTTAAAAAATCTGAGCAATTGACATGATGAGTCTTTACGGTGTTGTTGTCACAACAACTTGTTCGCGTCTGAAGCGGATATAGTAATTGTCAATGTTTACTTTGCTTTATTCACCTTGAGATCCTTATAAACTTTGTTGCAAATAACAAGAATTGCTTTTTACTAAAGATCTTATCTAGAAAGCCAAGTTTTCTTAAAAAATCTGACCGATTGTCATGATGAGTCTTTACAGTGCTGTTGTCACACAACAACTCGTTTGCGTCTGAAGCTGTTAGAGTCATTGGTGATGTTTACTTTGCTTTATTCGTATTGAGATCCTTATAAACTTTGTTGCAAATAAAAAGAATTGCTTTTTACTAAAGATCTTGTCTAGAAAGCCAGGTTTTCTTTAAAAAATCTGAGGGATTGACATGATGAGTCTTTACAGTGTTGTTGTCGCACAATAACTCGTTCGCGTCTTAGCTGTTATAGTCATTGGTGATGTTCACCAATGTTTAAGCTTCTGTTTGATGTTCATCAATGTTCACCAGTGTTTTTTTACTAAATATCGTTTACTTTTCTGTATGTTTAACTTCTGATAAGTTGTATTGGATTGAGGACCAACTCACCGACGTCTCTACTCAATTTTATACATCGGCGAGTTGGTGTTGGCGAGTTGTCTGGATACCTTATTTACACTTATACTGATGGTACACAATTTACAATTAAATTTTGGCCCAAAATAGGGATGCCATACATATCTGCTGTGACAAAGTCTTTTGTGTCCATTTAAATACATGTACAATTTCAGATTGGTTTAGCCTGCACTTCAACTGCTGGTTAACAATTAAGAGATAACTACATGCACCTTAAACCTTCAGTGCCCTTTTGACTTACATGGCAGTTCTTACAAGGATGTTGTAATTAGCTGAATCATTAAAATATTACAAGCTTAATCAAAACATGTACATGTATTTTCTTGCATCTTCAATTTGGAAATTATGATGTTGTTAAACTCTGGAAAATTTGGCCCAAATAGGAATGCCATACATATCTGCTATGACAAAGTTTTGGGTTATTTTAAATAACATCTATCTACACATGTCACAAAATTACAAAAACACACTGGCTGATGTGAATGCCAAAATCAAAAAAATTTAACTTACACCATACCTTAACAGATATGTTGTTTGATTCTGTAGCCCCACTAGTAAATACAATTTCTTTTGGATCTGCACCTATCAGGTCTGCTACTTGCTATAAAAAGGAGATAGGACTTCATGTTTACTGTGTCAGTATGAAATATGGCTACCATATATATAAATGAAATCAAAAGACCTGCTCATTGTTTCCAAATCATGTGAATTTACAAGGAATTTGTCCTTCACATTACCTACATATCAAGACAAATTCAACATACTGTACCCCCTACTAAACAGATGAAAATTGTCTCCTGGCCACTAAAACAATTTACAGCTAGGTAACATTGTCTTTGACCAGAAAAGGAAGTTAACTTATAAAATTAAATACAAGAGAGAAGGCAACATCATGAGAAATAACATTCCCTGCTCTAAGAATACCCTTAAAATATCTAGGAAACAAAAGACAAAGTGGGTGGGAAAGGAACAACACTTCAAAAGCAGTGCACCACCATGAGCAATCAAAAGACATCAGTAGGATGTTCAATCCTACTGATCTTTCAATATCCAACTTTTCTAGCTGGAGTGCAAATAATGTAAAAATTGAGTAAAAATATTCTGTTATTGTACAGTTATTTGGGACAGTTTGTTATTTTGCACTGTAATCTGATGCAAGATTTATGTAAGCCATATAACAAACGGCTTCTCTATTTTCTTTGCATTTACTGCCTTATAAGAAATGCATATGAAATAAAACAAATAACTCTTGAAACATATTGGCGTATGGTATCATTGAATAGCTTTAACTTTGTATTTTGACCAACCTTGTGGGCATGTCAAAATTTGGCATGACTGGTGAAAAATATTCAGCAATATTACACACCAAAATGACTAATAGGACAAACCATGTATATATAAATATATAATATATATATATTTCCGAGATGCAAACAGTTTTCCAAGTTGAAAACTGTGAGCTCAAAGGAACAGATAATGTCCAAGGTCAAATATACCACATAGACGTCAAATATACAAATACAATTCGGCTCAAAATAGAGGCTAATGCGTTTATCACCCTTCAAATATTTTAAAACAAATTTGAAATCATCATTGCCTTAAAATAAATTTTAAATGAAGACTCATCATAGTAACATAAGGTACAAAAATTGGCGAATATCACTGGGGTGGTATTGTGACATATCCCTCAGTTTTAGTTGGGTAATAAACAGCTACATGATGCATTCTGACCAACCTTATTACTCATGAGCAAGACTGTTTAATGGATCATAAGTGCTAAAAGAATTCCAATAATAGAGTAAGGGGAGTGCCTCTTTGTGGCTTCTGTCAATTGTCTATCTCTTTCGGAAAAACCCTTGAGTCCATGCATTAATTAAAAGTTGTCTGGAAAATAATACAAATAAAATAAATTTCATGTTATTATGTGGATGTTACAAGTGGATCGTGCTGTGTACCTTTCTTGCATGTTCCACAGTCTGCTCACTCTCCCAGCCATAGGCATGTGTACGTGAGTGTGGGTTTCCATAATAAGATACAGAGTATGGCATCATAGCATCTAACACACGGGGATCCTTCACAAATAAGTAAATAACAAGGATATCATTAGTTTCAGTCCTAGGATCTTGAATGCCTAATTCTCTTAACTGATCATCATAAACCTCTCTTTGCACTTGTTCTGAACATTTGAATTTTAACCTTTAAACAACACATGTAAAGTATCTCCTTATCAATCATTTATTTTCAACTCATCAATATAAACAGTTCAAATTCTGAGGCAACTACATGTCCTGATCAAGACTTCTACTCTCAGAATCATTCCTTCATTCTCCATTTTATAAGGACATGAAATAAAGGAACTTGCCGAAAGGGTATCCAGTTGGATCGCACCATGGTTAGATCACTCCCAGTTAGATTGCTCCAACCAAAAGTTAGATTGCTCCACTCAAAAGTTAGATTGCTTTATCAAATAAGTTACTTCGCTACCAACATAAGTTACTTCCCTCCATGTTGTAAAGTGAAGTATTACTTACCAATGATCTAGTTAAAGTGTAACGGTGAAGATGTATCTTGCTACGATTCAAGTACATTGTATTCACTCTGTCCTTCATATGAGCCACTGAGCTACCAATGTATGGTGTATAGTGATGATGGAATAAATGATCGTGGAATAAATTGGAACATTATAGTCTGAAGTGTATGGAAAAAGATCATTCAAATACCAACACTATCCAGTGAGGCCTTTTTTGCTGTTTGATTTAAGGAAACCGATATCCACCATCTTTAACTAATAAAGTAGATTACACTTTGTGAGTCCCTTTCATGAGGCTTTATTTGTTCTTTCGGCATAGCTCGGATTTATTTCAAGTGTGTGCAAGTGATATTAATTGACTGTCTGGTAAGATATACATGTCCTTTAACCAACTATCAATTTAGATACCTAAGTTTTGCTACCTTTACCTTAGTTTTCTACATGGAGTGAAGTAACTTATGTTGGGAATGAAGTCACTAATTTGATGGAGCGATGTAACTTTCGAGTGGAGTGATCTAACTTTTGTTTGGAGCAATCTAACTGGGAGCAATCTAACCATAATTTGCTGAGAGAAACCAACAACATCATAAAACCCAATGGTTCACTTCTATAATCTAAGTATACAGTGTACATGGTATTGACACTGACTTGTTTTCGTGTGTGAATTTGTCTATTGCAAAATATTACCATTTAATCATAATCTTAAATTGCCTTGATCACCATCACATAAAAATTGGGCAAATCTCCCTAAATGTTTTAATCCAAAAACTACAAGGGACTGAAATGCTTCTGTGATCTCTCGGACATACATGTTAGAAACA